>NC_133024.1:92739375-92901666 GCF_048771995.1 Taeniopygia guttata | reverse complement strand
AACACAGTTTGGAGCAGAGACTCGCTGCTTCACTTACTTCAGAACCATAAGTGCAGGGGGCCAACATGCACAGCCTGAATCCTCACTGACCACACAGCTGGGGAAGAATTTAATAGTCATCTGTGGGGACTATTTGAAACTCTATGTTTTGTTAAAAATATTTAATTTGTGAAAAACAAAAAGAAAAAAAAAAAAAAAAGAAAAAGACAGAAGGATGCATCCGGGCTGATGGAAATGATTATTCACAGCTTTGGGACTACAGCAGAAGTAGTGGGTAATCGTGAGAAGCTGAAACATTTCACTTGCAGTTTCTGCATTTTGGTTTTGTTATTCCATTTATTTTTTAAAATTTTGTTTTAAAAGAATTCAGGACAAAATACAATCTGAGCTAACTGAAAATATTTATTTTTATTTTGGTGCGCTCTTTCAACAAATAGTGTTCCATCAGTTCTGTGTGGTATATTTGACTTGTAGGAGGTGGTAGGGTTTTAAACAATGTTTCTTGACTCCATGTCAGCCCGCAGTATTTTCATTAACTTTTTGATAGTAATGGATGAATGATATTAGTCAATTGTTGCATGAGAAAGTTTATTTTTAAATGAAAAAACCCTATGATTTTTTCACTCAGTTTCATTCAGCAGGAAATATAAACTTTATGAGCACATCTGCAAAATGTTCCTATAGTTTTCAATTAAATGTTGTGCATTTGACCAATCTTCACTAGAATACTTTCTGAAAACATTTTGTGAGAATAGAAAGATATTTTTAAAAAGTGATGACATTTTGCCTATATTGCTAAATGTGGGAAATTTTTTTCTTAATATTTATTCCCATTATATTTTTAAAAGAAATTTTTTGCATCTGTTGATTTTGGAGAATGTCACTTCTATTCATTGCAAAAATTTTCAAAATAATCCTTTTGGCAACAGAGCAAAGTGTTATCAGAAGTAGAGGATCATATTACAAATGCTCCCTTCTACTAAGCTTTTTACTGTTGGGAACAAGAAACACTCACAAATTGTCAGGAAAGATACAGAAACACATTTGATATACCCAGAAGAACTAAGAAGCTAAGGCTGCTTCATGGCTTCCAGCCATGTGGAAAGCCAATCCAGCCTCCCTGCTCTGGGTGAGCTTTTGAAAGCATTTCATTCCAGTTACTGCTAAGTCGTTCCTTTCATACAGGTTCATAGAATCATAGAAAATGCTAACATGGAAGGGACCCTTCAGGATCACTGAGTCCAGAAGGAGGCTGTGAGAAAGAATTTTCAAAGCTTTGCTGAAGTCCAAAAGGATTACATCTACTGGCTTCCCTTGATCAGCCAGGTGGGCTACCCTGTTGTGGAAGGAAGTCAGGTTTGACAAGCAGAACCTTCCTCCCATGAACCCTTGTTGGCTGTGACTGATGGCTGTGTTGTCCTCCAGGTTTCTTTCTATATTTCTCAGAATAGTCTTTTCCATGCTTTTACCAGGCACTAAAGTGACACTGCCAGGCCTGTAGTTTCTAGGGTCATCCTTCTTGCCATTATTGAAAGTCAGAACAACCCCTTTCCAGTAGCTGAGGCCTCTTTGGATTCCCAAGACAGTTCAAAAACCTTCAGGAGAAGTTCTGTGATGACATCAACCAGCTCTTTGAGGATTCTTGCATGAATCCCATCAGGCCCAATATATTTGTAGGGATCCAGCTGGAGCAGCAGATCCTGCACAAGTTCAGGGTCAAGGGGGTGTTGATAATTCTTGCAGACATATAGAGTTGTGACATATGGAATTTTCTCCTTTGACAACAAAGGAGCTTGATGGAGTTGATGTAGGTTCTGGTACTGATTACAAGAAAACACTGTACCCTGAATCTACTCCAGCTACTGGCAGCATCATAACTGATGTTCATAGCATGACAGAATTGCTACAAATAATTATCAAAGCACTGCTAATAGCAGGCAGCAAAGGTCATCTAAGAGTCATTTCTAAGTAGCTTTTTTAGCTGTGATTCCGTGTAAGAAATATGAAGAGTATAGCATTCACTGTAAATTTGGATAAGAATACAATGAAGGGATGAAATAAGATTCATACCTTTTAGATAGTAATCTCAGGCATTTTAAGCATTAACAGGATTAAATTTAGTTAAATAAGGGCTACATAATAACACAGAACCAAGCTGAAATTGATAATACTTTCAAATTTTTTGAGGCTTTATCCTCTCTCTTTCAGCTTGTTTTGGGCCAGTTGCCGTATCTTTTTCTATAAAGTTGTTGATATTTGCAATGATTTTTCCTGGTTGTAATTTCCAAATACTATCAAATTATGTAGCAGATGCAGAAATATCTTCTCTTAACCAAAATATCAATATGGTTTGGCCAGTTTCCTTACAATACAGAATTTACAGCTGTAATTTTATATATAATTTACATGTCTAGATTGAGAACTGTGATTTTTTTTCTATAGAAATGCATTTGGACTGTTGGGCTAGGTTTTCTCTCCAAATGATATGTAAAAAATTTAGGTAAAAAATTTAACTGCTTTCTTTGTCATATTTTATTATGAAAATTTTAGGGTATTATTTTTGATTCAGAACTTGGCTTTGTCTCCAGCTTTCTGAAAAAAAAAAAAACAAGTGGATATTTAGGAATTTGTTTTCTACAGTCCTGAACTTCCTAAAAATGAGACTCATCTGAAACCATCCTGCCAGTTATGATCACGAAGATGTCTCAGTTTGACAGCCTAATCTTTTGCAGAGCTTTTCATTTTTGGAGAGGCTGTCTTTCATCAGCCATCTCATCAGCGTGACTGACTAAAGACTCAGCTGAGGAACGACCAGGACTGCTGCAAGAGCAGATGGGTTTCTGTTAGCAGGGATGGATCATGATACAGATCTTGAATGCTTTTGGTTGTCGGTGGTTTCTGTGAATGAGGTTTGTGTTTCATGAGTGTTTGTTTAAGGACTGCCAGAGAAGAGTCTAGAGCAGTTAGGATGTTTCTTTGAGTAGGGGGACTCTAAGCAGATACATAAGAAGTTAGACATATATGTTCAGAGGAGAGTGGTAAGGTTATAAGCTCCAGCACTCAAAAGCTAGAGAACGGCAAAGAAATATATCCTGTGCAACCCTTGGATTACACTATACTTACTATTTCCCTGTCCACATATTCTTTTCTTTTCCCACCAGTAAATATCTTCTTCAGCGTGCAGACTGAACTATATTAGTTCTTGTGCTCCTGCTCCTTCCTCTTCTTTACCTTCCAAGCAGATGAGCCAGGATGCACTTAACCTGCTAAAGTCAAGTGCAGTCAACATGTGATAGCTGATGCTACTGTGATCTGTTCTCTTTCCACATCTTGTTTATTATTCATTGTCCAAAATGTGTCCCACACCCTGTATAATACATGTGACTCAAGGTTTTCTCTAGATACAAAATTATTATTTTCCTCCTGGGCTTTCCTGTAGCCTGCTGTAGTCACTAAGCGATGCACAAACACCAATTAAGTTATTTTCACAACATACCAGTGAGACAGCATGTTATTATTATACCTCATTTACATGTGGAGAACTAAAGCATGAGGAACTGTGGTTCCACATGTAAGCTATGAGTATCTTTAACTACACAAGCTAGGACCATTCTTGGAACAGAGATGACCTATTAACTAAATGAGGTAGGGTTACTGTTGAAAAATAGCATGTGAGTATGTAATTAAAAACTAAGTCATACCACAAGTGCCTGATAGAGTCAAAAAAGCCTTATTCAAGCAGAGGTAATTCTGAAATTTCCTAATCTTTCAAGATAAATTTACAGTCCTTAATTATGTATTTTAATCCAGTTAATATTTGAAAATTGTAGGATTAATACCCGACAAAGTCAGGAAAAAGGAAATTTCATTAAATCTCATTATCCTGACTCTCATGCAAGTCATCAGAAGGGTCTGAGTTCTTTGACCTCGCTGTAGAGTCCTACAATATCTGGGTGCCTCAGGCTCTGCTTCTGCAGAGGTCTAGACCCATCTGCTGCTAGCTCAAAGAAATCTGAGAGGAAAACAATTGCAGTTTCTTTTCTGGCCCAATGAGCACCCACAGCAGATTGGTAAGATGGAACCACAGCCTGAAGCAGTAGCATTATCTATGGGGGCCCAGATGGGTGCTTTGGTTGTTTGGTCGGTTTTTGTTGCGGGGGACAATTTGGGGTTTCTTTGGTGGGTGAGTTTCTAGAGACATTGTTTCATCAGCAGGTTTCATGGGGATTTTATAGCATTAGAGGCTCTGATAAGTTCAGTTTGAAAAGACTTTATTTATTTACTCAGTCTCCCAAATATGACCCTCAATGTTGAACTTGCACCTCTGCTGATCAGACACATTTGAGTAGGTTCCAATGTTTCTCCTATGACTTCACTTATGTTTATAGTAAAGTTTCATGAAAACAGTTCTACTAATCCCTTTAGGGAAAAAAAAAAAAAAAAAAAGAGAGAGAAAAAGAAAAATCCTTATCTTTCCTATATTCAGATCCACTAGGCAATCACTTTGTGCTCCGTAGTATACTCCAGAACCCGGCCTAAAAATAAGACAATGGCAAGATCCTGCTACATTTTATGCTAATTTATTCCTCAAGGAAGGCATTTTACTCTTTGTCACTTCCCTTGTTATCTTTAACAACTTCCATAATTTAATTGGTCATTTGGTTTGTCATTTGGATAACATGCCTTGAGTGCAATCTTCCCATATGCAAGACTTTCTTTTTATTTTTATTTTGTCAAGAGACAATAAAAACAATGACTTCTATCTAAATTAGAAGCTTCATTTTATCTTTTAGTTTGAAACCTACAATTCACTAATATCTCTTGACTGTCAGGCACAAAGATCGGGAGGGCTTAATGATATCTAGATAAATCATACATATACAAATATGCATATACATATATATATATATAAGCACTGTGACTCAGTGTATCCACCTAACCTGTGATTTGTGCCATGTTGGTAATGTATTCTGTGTATCCATTTGTTACATAATGCAAGGCTGGCCTTGAAAAGGGAATGAGAAGGTCTCTAAACATGTGTCGGTTTAGGAAAAAAAATTAATATTTATTATTATTATTATTATTACTTATGTGTTACTTTTTCTGTGTGGGAAAAAAAAAAAAGATATTTTTCTTAGGGTTCTTTTACCTCTTTTTGCTGAGAAAAACCAGAAAAAACTGCCAGCAGCTGGTGCTGTAGGTTTATGCAGTAGCTCACACATTAACAACCCTGGAAATACCAATGAATTTTATTATAAAATAGCTTTCATGGAAATATGCCCTTACATGTTTAAAAAAAGAAATTGAGTAATACAGAAGTAGCACTAAATTTAAAAGGATTCTTGAAAAATGTTATCTCAGAGGGGTTTCCTCCTTGAATTTTCTTTGTTTGCAGTCAGTGACTGCACTCCTCCATAGCAATATTTGTCCTGTGAGTATAGAGCCCTCAAGGATTTATCAAATCTGCTCTCCCTCCAGTGCTGATGATAACGTATTCCCACTCAGGAGATAAAAGGGAAACACCAGAGGCAACATTTCACTGTGTCAAACTCCTCCTCCCAAAGAATAATGACTTCTCTGCAATTCTTGGGAATCACCTCTTACACAAGTACTGCATGTGTTGATACCTTTAAGACGCTCAGTGCTCTCCAGCCCTGCTGAAGTCAGTGGGAATTGAAGCACACTTTGCTTCTGAGTGATCAAAGCCTGGCCCAAGGGACACCTATCCCGAAGATCAGAGTCAATACTAACACGGAGACAGGAGCACCTCTGTGAAATGTGGAGGTGCAGGCAAAGCACACTTTGAGACACAGAGTAGGAGCGATTTCCTTCATGCACAGTCTGCCAGTTCTCAGCTCCTCAAGGCTGTCCTCAGTCTCTAGCTCAGCAAAACATTTGAGACAAATGCCTAAACTTAGGTGTGTGAATACTCAAACACTGAAATGGGTAGTACTACTGTATTGTTAAGATTTATTCTCTCCTCTGTCCTTTCATAGCCAAATTCTCCACCACTTGCCTGAGACCCACAGAATAATCTTGGAAAGCCCTTGGGAGCTTCCCCAGGCTGAGAATTCTGATCCATCCTGTAAACATTTTTACGAATAAAACATGGTTCACTTTATTCTCAAAAAGAAAAAGAGGGTCAGGAATGTGGCAAGATAAGATTTTCACCTTTTTCTTTAGATTTTTCTTATTTTTTTATATCAATTAATTTTCTAGAACTGCTATATTATATTTTTACCAAAATATCCTGCTGGGTTTTTTTTTAATATAAACTGCTTAATTTCAGCTACGGGCTTCTCAATGTCATCAACCTATTTAATACTATTTTTATTTAAATCTGTCAGTGTAAATAAATAGCAAACTGGATATTTGAGCTATTATGGCATCTTCATTGTTTCCCTAAGCAATTATTTACCATATTCTCAGATTTATTTCTTTTTTAAAGCAAATATTTTCATTGTCTCTAGGATGTTCCTGCAGCTTGTTGATTAAACTAGAAGTTACAAAGTTTGACTTCAAGCCCTTGGGGTGCTCTGATCCCACACTAAGCAGAGCAGAGCTTTCCAAAATAAGCTTGCTAACGTCAGAACCTCTTGTTGCTAAGAGAAGAAGCGAGTGTAGCCTGGTAAAAGCACGTTGTTTCAACAAATCCATTTGAACTGGCAGCTAACCTGTCCAAAGACAATGGAAGTAGCTTTAAGCATACATACCAAATTGTTACATCAGCCTGTTCTACTGGAGCACAGAAATATTGGTAGGATATTGAGGAGAATAGCAAGGAGGGAAAATATTCTCTACTTAGAGAGATTTGAGAATGTGTATGTCTTCTATCAGTCAGAAAACTAATGGAGGTGAGAATGACCTACCCCAGGCTAATAATGTAAATACATGCAAGTTCTCAAAAGAATTTCCAATTAAGCTTCTTTTTATTGCCACACTAACCAAAGGCTCCACCATCTCATGGTACATTACTTTTGAGAATTAAATATTAATTTAGATCAGAAGTATGTATTCCCATTCCAGCTAGGAGGAATGCTACACAATACTGACCCTCCTCTAGGATCAGCATGTAAATTCATCCATACTTCACAATAAATACAATTTACATTCACCTGATGGACCACCTGGAAGAATCTCTACACTGTGTTCCTTCATTTCTCTTTAACTGCTAATCTGTTGAAACGAAACACCTTACAGTCTTGCATTCTGACCTTAGAGACACATACATGCCTGAGAAGATGAAATTTGAATAAAATACAAGAGAATTCATAGCCTTCACAATTTAAAAAAATGATATGCTATACTGGCTACATGGATAATCAAAAACTTGTGACTTTTTCGAAGGTTCACAAATTTCACAAATAAATGGTAGCTAATGTCAGTGGAATACAACTTATTGATCCCTACTGTGTCATCAGACAAAGCAGAACTGAGGCTCCACAGAGGGAAAATATCCATGAGAAATTTACCTTAGCAAGAAAATCACATTTGTATATTTGATTCATTTATCATGTATTTTATAGAAACAACTTACATATCAGTGGGGCTGGCTTTATTTTTCTGTGAAAAATTATTATATCTCAAAAATACTGAAATTTCAAAAGCACAAGAAGAGCAGTTATGATCATTTGTGTGTCCTACCTTTGCTGGTGGTGGGGTTTTTTGTTTGGTTTTGGTTTTGGTTTTGATTTTTTTGTTTGGTTTTGGTTTTGTTTTTATTTCTTGCATTTTAATTCCCTTTAAATCAGTGCAGGATGAAATGTCATCTTTTTATGACCAATTTGCATAGCCTTTATGGATACACATACATTTATGCATTTATACCAAAATAATTTTGTTTTAAATCCCTAAAGTAAGAAGAAAATATCTGTACTCAAAAGAGATAAAGAATATTCCAGTTTTAGAAAATAGGCCTTGATTCAAAATATCTTATTTTGATGCTCTTTTTATTGGCTTAGGAGAGTTGTGAATCCTCTCTGATGGAACACATACAAGTGAGACTGACTTCAGGAACGTTCTCTCAGTTCAGGGCAGCTCTGCCTTGCTTATATATGTCATCATGCTAGCTGTTATGAAGAAAAATAACATCAAAAACACCGCCAAACTATTGCTCTTATCATTCAGCCAGGGCTGGAAGGCAAAATCAGTTTTTCATGATCCAAAATAGTTTCCCTGGGAGTTCATAGAAGGATCTGAGATTTCTCAGTGGTCTTTTCATCAGGTGCAACAGCTGCTTATGTAGAGCTTCCTGCTCTCTGGGCCTCACTCATGTTCCCCCTTATATGCGGTTCTCCTGATTTTAAGACTGAGCACCAAACTCTGCCTTGATTTTCTCAGTTATTAAACTAATTAACATTAAATCTGCAAGGTTATGTAGTGGAAAAGTCTATGTTAGCAAGGTGTACTGTTATCTAGTATGATGAATTGCAAAATAATTGTCCCTGAAATACGAGTTTAACTCAACCATGTTCTTTTGAGATCACTCGCAACACAAACTGAATGAGACTAACTATATATAATAGATTTAATAGAAAAAAAAAAATTCAGGGGTTTGTTTCAAGTTTTTATGTACAAGACCTAGAAGGTGAAATGTACAGTTATGCAATCACACGATGAAGGTTTAATGTCCCTCTGATTAGGAACATGACCAGTTCTGTTCATTTACCTGAAGGAGGAAAGGCTGTTCAATGGAGTGAGCATTAATCTGGCCTTGGGAGACTGCAGCTCAGCTCCCTGCTTTTCCAGGTATCTCCTCTGTGACTAGGTATGAATCATTTCTTACAAATGTCTCTTGGTATTGCCACCTGCCTGATCTGCTTTAATACAAAACTCATTTCTTTCAAAACCTTATTCTACTTCTTACTTATTCTTAAATTCTCATTTCTGTGTATCAGAACTAAAATCTTCCATGCTTTATTTATTCACTTAAAAAATGGCATGACTTTAACTAAATTGTTGCAAGAATGAAAGCACTTCCATCTGAGAAATTTATATTAATCAAGTTTAGGTGCTGAAATCAATGCACTTTATATTTGAAGAACTTATGTTAATAACTAATCAAAACTAGGCACTAAAATTCAGAAAATTTACAAACAGTCGACACAAAGTAACTATCTGAAACATTCAAGCAAAGCCAAGTAGTAGAGGTTTTTGAATAAATCAAGTTCTGTCGATGGCAACAAATACAAATTTTCAAAATACAATAGAATCTATTACTCCATAGAATTTTTATGAGGGAAAAAATGACTAAATAATTTATTTGATTCAGCTTTATTTTATTGTCTTCACAAACTCCTGTTACAGCGTTTGAATGTGAAAATGCTATGGGCAAAGGATACACCCCAAAACAAATGTACTCTGTCTACTCATCAGTGCACACCAACAATATTCTTTTCAAAAGTAGTCTCCAGAAAAAGTATTAGAGATGCTGAAAAACATGAAGCTTAAAAGCAGACATAACCTCATGTTTCCACATTTTTGAACTTTAGAATTCACAGTTCATATCTTCAGTAAAAACTTTATTTTTCAGATTCAGAATATGATTTTTAAATTTCAATTTTATTTTCATGAAAAAATGTAAATACCTAGCAGAATTGGAATTCAGGACTTTCAAACAATCAAAAATTAAATATTGTATTGGTCAATTAAAAATTTCTGACTGATTCCTGGATCATGCAAATGCTGGGAAATTTGATTTGTTGTCTAGGTGGAAATGTTTATTTTAGACTTGGAGAATGGGAGAGATTTTCTTCCTACTTTGCCTTCCTAATAACAGTCAAAATTGATGTTTTGGTTTTTTCACAGGAAATACCAGCTTTGATTTGACATTGGACATTGGCATTCAAATGGCATTTTAAATTCAGCAGCCTATTGCACAAATTTTGGAAAAGCATCTCTATCTTTGTCAATGTTCCCTTTCCCACAACAGATTTAACATGTGAGTTAACAAGAGAAGTCGTTCTCTATTTCTTGTCATCATTTTATAACAGAGAAGGATTGTTGTTTCTAAGATACAGAATTGAACTTTTACTGTGGACTAAATTTGCTCAGCTGTAGCTACATCAGGCAATACAGAAGAATCAGGACCATTTCATCATTGTGCATTAAAAGACATGGAGTTTGCACTGTAACTTCATTCCCCACCACCTCTATAAATGCCAACTCTGTTCCTTGCTTGTGTTCACCTGCTTTTTAATTAGCACCTTGCAAAGCTGCACACCTGCAGCAGCTCTGTTTTCACCTCACTGCACATTGCCCATTATGTTTCCACAGCACAACCCACTCAGAAATCATTTTGTCACTACATCATTACACCTCCTTCACTTTCAGGGAATCCCAGCAAAAGTCACCTGCTTATAATTATGTTATTTTTGGGGAATGAGAGCTATTAATTTTCTTTTTAAAAACATTAAACCTTTTCACATAAAAGTATTGCATATCCAATATCAGTTTTGCAACTGTTAAGATCAGCGTAAGAGGTTGAAGAAAAAAAAAGAAACAGAAACACAGTTTTCTCTTTGGATCTCATTAGCACATGTGTCAAACCAAAGCCAAAGATTTTGAAATGATCCTACTGTTGAAACATATAATTTTGCATTAGGTGTATTTCTTGTAAAGTCACACCATCCTTGTTCTGTTGGGCTGGCTGCTGCTGCTGCTGAGGGGTTCGTTCACTTTTCTATGTTGCATCGCATTTTGTGTAAATCACATGTGCTTACAAACACATGTCACACTCACCCATGAGCCCAGCTGCTCATGAATGACTTAACTGAGAAGTGGTTCAGCAAACCCCAAAAACCTTGTGAACTTCAGGGGAGACTGATGCTTGGTCATGTTTTGAACTGTAGTAAGGAACACTGTTTTCGTATGCATTTCCTTACAGTGGAAAAATTGTGCTCCTCTGAGCCTCTACCTTATGACAAGCATCCTGTCATGAGTGTATTTTCCTCAGACTCCCAGACAGGTGTGCAGATGTACATTTGTTAGCATACGTCTGCAGAGAGAGATAATCTGCCCTAATACTATTTAAATCACTGTGATTATAAATGATAAATTACATGCAAAATGGAACTTTTAGAAAATCACAGTGGCTTTATTTTTCCTCTCCACATATTTCGTATGTCTGATTTAAGTAAAAATTCTGAATATTCTGTGATTTTCTTTATCCCCTAGGGTCTGTAATTCTGTTTCTAAGTGATCAATTTTGTCTCTTTGAAGCAAGTAGGATAGGATGCTAAGTGCTATCCAAGAAAAAACTATCATGTATCACTATTATTTTGTGGTCATATTGCAGAGTTGTAAATAATTTCACCAAAGCTAGCAAGGACTTCTTAGGCAGTCATCTACTCTTAAAATCAGAGAATTGCAGTCTTCTCAAAACATAAAATTACAAAACACAGTAATGGAAAATTATGGTGGGGAAGATACTGTGATCAAAATTACTAAAATGAATATACCTGCAAAAAAAAAAAAAAAAAGGAGCAAGATTTATGTGGAATGACATTTTTTACCTGAACCATATCATTTGCTTAGCAGGGTGTGTTTGTGGTACAGTGGTACATCACTGATATACCAGTTAACTTCTGTGCTGTTTACTGACATTTTTAAGAAAAGACTGTGCAACTGATCCTTGTTGAATAGAACAGTCATAATTCATTTTCTTTAATGGCAAAACAGAAGTAGGACTAAGAAAATATACAAGCAATTTAAGAGCAAAGATGTCAAGGAAATTGCAGAGTATTTGAGATCAGAGCCTTCAGCACTGAAAAATCATTTAAAATTAAAAAGCCTGTTGAGGGGTGTAAATATTAAATGAAAGTTAACTGCCATATATTTATATGCAAAATACACAGATATTTGCAAAGAAGAGATGATGTTGCATGTTTGCAAATCAACAATAATCAAATATTAGTTTCACAGTGTTCTTCTTTAAATAACATTTCTGTGGATTAACATTAAAGGATTTCTGTCAATGAAGTACTGTTAGTTAAAGCTCAAGTTGGTCATACTATATTAATATGTCTAATGATTCAATTTAAAATATTATTTTTAATAATAAATATAAATAAATGTAGAGTGAAAATTTTCATGAATTTTGAATTTACCAGTTGAAAACAATACATTTAGAATGGGAAAACTGCATTCCATTTCCTCTCCTAATTCTTGTTCTAACTTGCACAGAATATTTTGTTCCAATGATTGCACTACTTAGCAGATATATTCCTGCCCAAGGAACCCAGCCAAGTGTTGAGATGAAACATTTATTTCAATTATAAGATAAAAATAGTGCCATGTGCTTTTTTTTCTCCATAGACTATGGTATTAAGACCTAGATATCAATCTCTGTAACAAGGAGTCAGTAAAAGAAGCCATAACTCTAAAATCCTGTTGAGAAAACACATATCATGTGGTCACAGAATCACAGAATGACTGGGTTTGAAAGGGACATCTTGTGGTCATCTGGTCTAATCCTGTCCATGCAGCACTATCTAAAGTTGGCCCATATCCAGGACCATGTCCAAGCAAATTTTAAAAATCTACAAAAATGGAGACTCCACAGCATGTCAGTCTGTGCCAATGCTCAGTGACCACCATCGAAGTGAAAAGCATTTCCTGATATTCAGAGGAAACCTCCTTGTTTCATGTTGTGTCCATTGTCTCTTTCTCTGTCACTGGGCACCTCTGAAAAACAGCCCATTTCGGTCTTCTTTATAACCCCCCTTATATAGATATGAACAAGAGCCCCCAAAGTGCCAATTCTACTTCATGTATCACGAAGATTAGCTAAAACCTGCTTCATCACTCAATTGCCATTTAAAGCCTGGAGTAAGGTGGAGTAAGACAACTATTTCAATACCTAAACCATGGACATTTGTCCTTAGGAAGGTGAGTCCTTATGCATTTAATCAGGTGTGACTTTTTAACTTTTTTTTAACACTTTAAATCATCCTGACACTGCCTCTGCATGCCTTCCTGTTAGTCAGTAGAAAAGCTCAATCCCAGTTTAAACGTGGGCCTCTCCCGGTGTGTTTCCATACGTCCCAGAGAATGAACAAAGTAAATAAAATTAAATATGTGTACTCACCCATATTGTCAGACTTCTAACACAGGCCACAATGCACACAAAAAGTTAAATGTCTCTGATGAGGCACTTCAGCAGTTATGAACACTGACAAGGAAACACTAACAAGGAAACTGCCCGAAGCTACCTGGTAGGATATGTTAAGCCCATTCCGTTTGGTGAATCCAAACCAGAGTCATCTATTAGGGGTCTTTGCCCCAAAAACTAGCATGAGGTCATGCTTTGTAAGAAATTGGAGGATTTAATTTTGGCATGCATGTAACCATTCAGCTTTTCTACACCTTAATGGTTAGACTATCCAGATGAGATTCTTGCCTTTTATTAGTGATGTCTTCTTCTAGGGAAGTGTCTAGCAACCGAAATATAGAATTGACCACGAGAGAGCACATTTTGCCTCTGTCTTATAGTTGGACAGCTATATAGCCAAGAGATATGAGTAGTTATTTTTCTTCACAAATATTTATTCTATATCACTCTACTATTATTCATAATAAAAAATATTGTTTAATTATACTAATCACATATAGTTAAATAAATGTACTTGTCAATTTATCTCTAGTCTTTGTTCTTTCTTCAACAAATGCATTCTGAAATGTTTATATGCAGTCTGAGAAAAATTACTTGTCATATGTCAAGTAAATTAATCGTATAGAAGACAAAGATTATGAAAAGTATCACACACACATAAATATTGAGATGAATGTGCTTATTTTGCAGTGCCAATGCAAGTAAGTCCTGTCACTTGTGCATACAGCCTTGGGATTGACAGCATCAGTTATCATCAATCAGAAGAAAGAATACAATAAATATCAATCTGTATAAAGAAAAATAGTCTGTACTTTTCTGGCCACTATCAAAATAAAACACAATGGGAACATAAATCATTAATATTTATAAGACTTATAGGCTTAGATACACAGAAAATCTAGCATTTTAACTGTACTTGATTGATTAAAAATAATGTCCCAGTAAATATTCAAGACCTGTACTCTGAAAATTTACACATGGTATCTATATAAAATATATTAGCAACACAACTGGGAGACTAGCTCTTAATAAACTATTTCTTGAAAGAGCTATGCTGCTAATAAAATACATGTCACATTCTCAAAATATGTGGGGGTTTTTTTAATTCTTTATTACCCTCTATCACCCCAGATGAGGGAGGGACAAGGGTGGGGGTTAGATATTGCTGACTCTTAGCACTGACAATGAAAACTTCTGATGAACTATTGAGCGTTCAATTTGTTGCATCTTTTGGTCATACAGTCTGGTTTCCGCATTATAAGTGGAAGATTTCATAGTCCCTGTTTGATTGAATTCTTACAACTTCAGGCATAAAAAAAGATGCCTTGAACAGCAGTGCAAATAATTTCACAATTTATGGCAACCACAATTGTCTATAAAAGATTCTCACACACACAAAGATGAGAATTTTTTTGTCAAAATCACATCAAACTGTTCTCCAGCACAGTAACACTTTACTGAATGAACCCATAATTTAAAAGTGTCATTCAAGTTTCTCTAGTATCTCTGAGAAACTTGTGGAAGAAAATATGTCTAGCACATGCTGGGTTTTTGATATAACAGACTATGTCCTACAGAAGCTATGAACGACAAAATTTTTTACAGGCACTTTTCCTTATTCCTTCAGTCTCAATATAGTTTTATTTGGTCTGCAAATGTACTGGTATATCCAGGATCCCCTTAAAAATAAATGCAGTTTGAGCTGTTCTAGTTTTTAAGCCAGCGTGTTACAGCTTCTCTGTGAAGTGTTTTGTGGATGTGCTTCATATTTTAGTTCTGCAGAATGATAAATAGAGAAGGGAAAATGAGAATGTAAAAATCCATGGATTATTCCTACAAATATTCTGCTGGTCAGTAACAGAGCTGACTGCTGTGACTAGCAAAAAATGTGTATGGTACTCTCAGGTTTCAGCCATACAAAATACTGTACTTGCATGCTGTCTGTATGAAAGTAGTTTTAAACCAGTTACCTTGGCCAAAGGAAAAAGAAATTTTATTCTCATGGACATAGGAAAAAAAAAATCTATAGAAGTCTATATGTAGCATTCCAAATGTG
Source organism: Taeniopygia guttata (assembly GCF_048771995.1). NCBI lineage: Eukaryota > Metazoa > Chordata > Aves > Passeriformes > Estrildidae > Taeniopygia > Taeniopygia guttata. The sequence continues at coordinate 92,886,499 of NC_133024.1, read as the reverse complement.
TAAAAAATTCATCTCTTAAGCTCCTCGACAACTGATGATGGCCAAATATGTAATTAAAATATAAGAGTTCCTAACATTTTATTGTTTGGGAGGACCATTGTTTTCTTTCATTATTTTCTTACTGTTCTTATAGTGACAAATCATTTGGATAAGAACAAAGGCAAACAAAACAAAAAATTGATCTTAGAGTATTTCCTCTATGAAGCTGTTGTAACTAGTTGCTTATTCAGGCAGAACACAATTTATCTCTCCCTGTTTAAATTAGTGGTATTAATATTCATTTGGTCAGCTAAATATATAATTGCATAGTGTACAGATCTACCCAATGTTTGGGGCTTTTTTACTTAAGGAAAATGAATTATACCTTCACTGGTCCTTTAACAATGTAGATTCATGTTCCCTACACACCAGTGTCTTGAGGAAGTGTAAGATGCATTGTGTCTCCAGAAGAGCAAAGTGTTTCCATATTTCAAATCTGTGAATTTTCATGCATGGGCAAACAAGAATAATCACTGCTGCACACATTTGTGTCAGCCTTATGGATACATATTTCTGCTGCTGAAATCTTTATTTTCTTAATGTGCCAGATTGTTAGATCATGCACAAGACAAAGTACTTGAATCAATATCTAGTAAGCCAAAATAATTGTGACCGTTGTTCCCTCTTAGAGGTCTGTTTGTGGGATTTTTTTGTTCCTGAAATATACCTCTCACCAGAAAAAGGCCATATCAGTTATTTCAAGGTATCTCCTAAGAAAATGAATTTACATATTACCACAAGAACAGCAGAACAGATTTAGAAAGGGTAGCTTTTGGTAGTAGGCTAGTTGAAAAGGATTTTGAAATGTGAAGGCCATCATTTTTTTTTCTATGAAAACCAAACAAACACAAAGGGTTCTACTGGAGCAGCATAGAGGCTGAAATGAGCTTTTTGACTACAAATCAAACAAATAAACACACAGAAAACCCAAACAATAATTTGAAGGTCCCTGTTCAGAAATGCCTCCTAGCTGCATGTATTCCTATGGCAGCTTCTTAGAATATGTGGAATGGAAGAATTAATCAGTGTTTTGTTTAGGTGCTTGCTTTGGACTTTATTGTTTATAAATAAACCAATCTGTTTGTTTATTTCTTAGTGTATTGTGCCTTAGAGCAAAACCTGATAAAAATGTTTTGGAGATTAAGTATATGTGTTTCTTTGCTATTTTATAGCAGTTATTAAATCAGTTCAGATTTAGCAGATAACTGTTTCAGACAGAAAATATTGTGGGATGGTTCAATAATCCTATACTAAATAATGAAATTCAAATAAATTATGTGGAAAAGGAACATAAGGAAAAGAGTCAGGATAGCTGAATTTCTCATACTTTAAAATCCAAGTGTAGAATTTTCTGATGTTTAAAAGAAACAATAGGATTACTATGCAGAGGTCATTTTTCATTAAAATGCTGTGCATGTTAATACCTACTGCACATGGATTAGAGGTGTTCTGTTGTTTAAAGAAGAAAAAAATCCTACTGACTGAGGATTAAAAAAAAAAAAAATCTGTCATGCATATAAGGCACAGACAATAATAATATGCATTGCCATGAAAACGTTGTTACAGCTGTAAGGAGTTGTGCTGCCAGATAAAAAACAAAACCTATTTCAAAGCACAGAAGACTGAAAAAGAAAGCAGGCTCTGGCATGCACTATGCATCACATTTTATACTTGGATTGATCAAATGGATACTTGCTTTTACTTCATACAAATGTCACTGAATTGAGATTTCTGAAGCAGTGAAATAAAGGAATAGTAGTCAAGTGCATGCAGACTCACAAGTAAGAATATTCAATATTCATTTCCTACAAAAATACTGAAATATGCATATGCCCATTTACAGCAATAGGAAAGATGCTGAACGTTTATTATGCCTTTTCCTCTGAAAAATTTCTTTGGACATAGATGGAAATTTAGAATTCTGCTTTGCTTCTGTAAATGTTATTTAATATGGTAATCACAGATTATTGCCTCTTTTTTCAGGTAGTGTTTTTACCATTAGAGGTCAGAATTTCTCAATTCAGTCAGCAATATTGTAGAAAATGTATCAGATTTTGCTGTAATTCTAAATACAGAGTAACAGTATTAAATACTTTCAGAGAAAGATAAAGCAAGAATGCAAGAATGCAGGAGATCCAAATAAATGCACCAAATAAACAATATCACACTATCACTGTAACTGAAATATTCCACTGGGAGGGACTTGTCCTCTAATGACTGCAACAGTCTGCAAAATTTTAGTTTAAATTCCAAGGAAGACTTACATTCATCCCTAAATATTAGACTGAGGCCATACTTTTTTTTAATGCAATGTCCAAAATAATGCAACGTCACTTATGTAGCATCAGCCAATACCTATCCATAGAGGTTAAAACTGTTGATGATTGACAGTGAGTCCAACAACTGCTTTTTCTCACCTGTCAGATATAACCCAGTGTTCTAATCTTACATTTCATCTTTTACTTTTATTAAAGAAGTTTGCTTTTAAGCTGCAGTAATATTTTTTAATTTTTTCAATATAAAAATTTTTATTCAATAGCTAAAAACTTTGATATACAATTTGTCCCACCTAGTTTGCGCATGTCAAGGTCATTTTTAACTTTTGGAGATGTAACATATCTTTGGCACTATTTATTTAAGAGAGCAGGGGGAAAAATGGAGAAAGGAGAGAGGGGGAAAACTTCTGCATTAAACTTTGCAAAAAAACAGAATTTGGATTTGCCTTGTTTAGAAATACATCTCTGTTCTTATTTAGTTAGAGACAGTATTATATTTCACAAGCAAGTAGAAAACTAAAGTTACAGCAGCCTACCTTCATCACTGCCTTTTCTACTTTGGGGATTTATTTTTACTTCTTATTCTCCGACAATGAATTTTCATTCCAATTTTTTTTTTTTTTCACCAACATGGAGTGCTGTTACAACCAGTTTATTCGGTGCTGAAAGCAATTTGGAGAAGCAATATATATGAAATGTCATCTTGTAAGAGGTGACATAATAATGAAGCAGTCCTCTTCCACACAAGGACTGCTTGCCACACAGACATGATTTCTTTCTTTTAAATATCTCTTTTTGTGATTGCCAAATCAGCAGGCAAATATTATAATCCAAAAGACAGTTTTTCCTTTACCATAAATTAGTCACCTTTCACAAAACAGAATTATGACAAAGAGACAAATTATCACCTTGGCATGTACAAAAACTATTGAACAGCTTGGGATGATTCCTGTTACATATACAGGTTTAAAGAATGGTCTTATGGCACTCTTGTTACAGAGCTCAGGAGTGATAGTATAGTATTGTCCAATTACTAAATTTTGTAAGAGGAATTCCTGTGCAACACAGTTACATCTCCAAGTACAACTTCTTTGAAATAGTCTCTTGAACTACATAGGCAAAGTGTCCCTGTCTGTGGTCTTGCATGACTGAATATAGGCATTCTTAAAGCTGTAGAAATAGTTGGAAAGAATGATCAGTAAAAGTAGCAGAAAAATATTCATTAGAAAACTAGAATGCTAGTTGGATAGCAATAAAGAGCAAATACAGAAGTAGCCAAAAAACAAACAAACAAAAAAACACCCTGAGGGAAAAAAAAACACAAAACAAAACAAACAAAACAAAACAAAACAAAACAAAAAAAACCCACCAAAAAACCTGCATTAAACCATTAAACCTGTGTTTAAATGTCCAGATGTATACATCATTGAAAATGTGGAAATGTCAAAAATCTGATTATTAGATTTCTTTTGTCAAGATGAACTCTTAAGATAAAATACACACACATATACACATATACATGTATATATATATAAGCATATAAATGTAAGCATAAATGTAAGTAGAGCAGAAGGCAACTCTGGAGGTCCCAAACCTGTGAAGTTCTGAAGTGGGTGTGTCTGCTCTGGCTTCATCCAGCCCAGGTTAGAATTGATTCATGGGTGCAGAACTGAGAATCTCTCAGGGCAGCAAGTCTAGCCTTATGTTCTTAATCACTCTGAATCTACAGACATGCATTTATTATTCATCTGTTATTGAAGCATAAGATCCTTATGGCAAAGAAAAACTGTCATGTTGTCATGGGTATTTGCTTTATAATGCATTGTTTGTTTATATAGAGAGTAGTTAACTCCCTGTGATACAAACTGAAGAAACTAATAGACACTATATAGGAAAATCCTCCATTCAGTAGTTAAGAGTGGAAGGATTTGATCACAGGTGATTGTACTGATATTTTCCCAGGTACTGACAAGAATGAAAGCTTTGTAATCAGCTCTTATTATCTAGCACTGTATAATACCACACTCATTGCAAAACTGGTCTCCAGTATGGCAAGAGCACCTTGAAATCCATGTTTCGCTGAGCTAAAGGAGTCCCTTTATGCAGCAATATATTAGCTGCATTCTGTAGCAATAGTCCAGATACACATAAAAAACTCTGGGACAGTCTAACCTGGATTCACATTCATGGCTTAAATGGAGGCTATTTTTGTTCAAATTGCCCGTCAGTCTATTTATGTGCACAGTAAAACAAAACAGAAATAAAGGAAAATAATTAAAACCAAACCCAGAAAAGTTATATAAAATACAATTTGGGGTGTTAAATATGGTCTTGGTCCAGAAAACTTGGGGTTTGCATGGTCTCTTTGAAGGGGCAGAGTGGAAATTTATCTACATATTATCAGTGTGTAGGTGTCTAAAAACCATGATGAAAGGGAATTTATTTTTAAAACAACATGCTGTCAAAACTGGCATATGTAATTTGATCAGGGGCTATTTAATTACAAAGTCTTATGACATACACTAATACAAAAATATCCATTAGAGTGATACTATCCCCTTCTTAATTCCTCAGGATGGCAACAGCTTTTGCCTAAAGCTTTCTGAATAACTTCCAATACAAAGTTAATCATGTTTATCATCTAGTTCAGAATTAGCTGGATTTGTGTTACATTGTAACACAAATGTTTTGTAAATATTTTGGAAAGCATTTCTAAAGACAAACTTAATCCATTCTGTCTGGCAGAGCATCTACATGCTGAACCTTGAAAAACCACATTACTGCATGAGTCAAGTTTCTCTCATTCTTTCACCTAATTTTGTTCTCTGATTTTCATGCCTGTTATAAACATAGAAATATTTAGAGTCAGTACAATGTTTAATGGAAAATCAGTTTTCTATTCTAGTATATTCAGTGATTTAAGTCCTTTCTTTTATACACACATAGAGTAAAGCAAATTCTTCACATAAACACACTTTAATTCTTATGTTAGTGAAAGATATAGTTGACAACTTGGACGGCTTAAACACAGTCTGAGTACCCTATCACTGACTTTGTTTTCTTTTTTTGACTAGAAAAGGATATTTAAAGTGTCAAGACCAAGTGGATTTTTTTTGCTTTTTCTCTCAGGCAGCTGTAGAATTACATGAGATGAAAAAAAAACCCAATAATTGCGAGTGTTATATTGAGAAATGTTCATGTTCATGCATGAAGTTCAAACAAAATATGCTGGCAACACAGAACAAAGTTCACCGGCTAATTCCAAATACATTCTTTGGGTAATTTTTCAGAGGGCAGTGATCACAGAGTTAGCATAATAAAAGCTCTTTCAATAAGTAAACTTCTAAAGGAACTAAAAATTCCCTTATTCTCTTGAAACACAGATGCAATGCCAAGCCGCTCCCAGCACACTGCCTTTCTGCATGTCTGCTATGTTCTGTATGCCTGCTACTCCGCTCCAGTTCTCCTGACTTGCTTTTTTTCTGTCTGCTTGGGTGTCCTGTGCAATTTCTTTCCTCCCCATGCCATGCCTTGGAGAAGAGAGGGTCATCTGCTGTCAGGCTGCATCCTGATTCCTGTTAGAGTTCCTTTGAATAACAATGATTCTCCTCATACCCCACTTCTGAAGAGCAAGTCATATATGCAGAAAATTTTGAGCTGGTGGAGTGCTGACATTACATTTCCAGGTCTATAGGTGTGGTCTGGGAAGTAAATGTTTCTGACACTGCCAGGATCAAGATACACAATTTAGGTTAACCCCCTTGAAGACCACAGGAAAAACTACACTTATGCAGAACCCCAAAAGGCCAAGGAAGCTTGGAGATGTCCTCAAATGGTAACCCACCACCATAAAAATTAAAGAATGTCTCTGATACCATCAGATATAATAAAGAAAAGTTAAGAGTTACATTGGAAGAGTTGTATCAGATATGCAAATTTATGCTAATAGTTTATTCTGGTACTAAACTGGAAGGAATAATGCATGGAAATAGGTATGTACTTAAACAGTCACCCTCATATCTTAACAGGATGACCATGAACTGGTCTATCTTGTGCATTTGATGTGGTCTACCTGCCTATACCACACAGCTATTTTCTAGATGACAATCTACACATTATCATTAATTCAAATTTTTCTCTATTTTTGAGTACATTTTCCTCTATTTTTGAGTATATTTTGCATAAATTTTTATATATTCTTAATATGCAGTTTCTTAGGTCTTCCTGCTTTAATCCATGCAATAATAGTTAGACCTAAAAAAGAGTATCTAGTGGTATAGGTCCACTCTACATCTACAAAGAAACCTTAAAACCAAAACACATACAAAAGAGATGGAGAAGAGCTCTACGAAATGCTTTTCAGTAATTCTTCTTAGAATAGCCATAAAAAGCATTAAATGTATAGATGGGTGAACACAGCTGTGGATTCTTCTGTGATCCTGTATCAAGGGTTGTTCTGTGGATAATCCTTTTAGAAATGCTCTTTGGCCTGAGCCAGCATGTGCCAAGTTTCTGCATCAATCATGACATTCTGCCCTGCCCAGATAGAACCAGTCAACAGTTAATGCGATTACATGGCCAGGAGTTTTTAACAGGAAAATGGTTTAGAAATTTGCAATTGGATTTGAACTGATAATTCCTTGATTGAAAGGTAGCTTTTCATGTACTGATGCTGAATGACTATTTCTAGCAATAAAAACAGGAGACAAAAGTAAAAAGTATTTGGTTTTCTGAAGGTTTTTTTTTCTTAAAGCTTCCCTTAAAGTACTTGTCACTTGCTTTAGAAGTAATTTAGAAGTCAAACATTTCTCTTAATAAGAAGGAGGATCCATTTGGACGCAGTAGACATATACTGATTGTCAAGATACTTACTGTAAATGGGCTGTGAACTTTGCAATCCACATTGCAGTCTACATTGCAGCTCAGTTAGAACAGCCAAAGATATCCATGAAACTGTAATTATGGTATAGTGAAGATTATCCTATTTGCAGCTGAAAATTGCTTAACTACATGTAAAAATTTAAAATATGATATTCTAGTAGTTCTATTCTATTTCATTTTAGCAGAATTAATTTTATCTCAATAACCAAAATTCATTACTTGAGGCCACGGGCTGAATGAAAATCCCACTAATTGGCTAATTGTTCCATTTCATTCAAATGATCATCAGCTTATTAAACACCAACTTGTTTACTAATTTCCCTGTCACAGGTCATTTCTCTGTCATTTTTTCTGAGTTTACTATGGAAAGACAGGAAACAGATCATGAAACCTGAAAGTTTTGCCTTCTGAACACAAGGGCCTACCCCAACATTGAGTTTTAACTGTCTCACAGATCAAGCACAAATTGTAAATTCTGTTGGAGCATGTAGAAGGTACTGTAAATCCAGAAGAAGATGCACTATGAGGATGACACAAGTAAAAACATACAGAGCCTACATTTGCCTATTTCCTTTTGCCTATCACAAACAGCACTTTAAATGGAAAATCTTAGAACTTTTCCTGGGTCATCTTACTACAGTTTATCAGTTAGCAAGTACTTGATAATTTCAGTTAATCAATATTTAACTATTTTTAGTCTCTGCAATTGTAAGCACTTGCATTTTACCCACATTTCTGGCTGTGAGGATCTCTTAGGGAGTTAGCTGGCTGCCTGTGGTCTGAGGAGCTTTAGTCCTTACATGTACTTAGGCTACGGTGGAACAGTGGCTTCTCTGCAACATGATATATAGGCGAACCCTTCCTACTAGGTTCCATTCCTATCTAAGGTTTCATTTATCTGTTGGTCCTTCATCACTGGAGAAAACTAGAGCTGTTTTTCTATGGTGGCTTTCTATCAATTGGACATCTCAGCATTCCTTGCTCTGCTACTGACATTAATACTTCTTTCTTCAATGCATTTGAGACAAGTATATTTTTCCCTACATTTTTAATGCAGGGTTTCTAGTACTACTGGCTAGGTTTTCCTTTTTTAACTATTGCCATTGAGTTTATTGTTGGCAAAGAAGCTAGATTTTTTGCATTAAAAATTGATGCACTCATAATCCTTTCTTTTGAATCATTTATTAAGACAAACTCCAAGAAAAAACCTGAAAAAAAACCCTGAAACCATACCTCGTATGAAAATGCCACATCTACATCCACAAATGCTGATCACTCTTCTTACAATCTCGGTAGTGCATCTGAGCCATCTGCAGTTCCAAAGAAAGGTATGACCAAAGATTCAGTCAAACACATGTCAACTCTAAGTGGTTTTGTTGGCTTGCATCAGACCTCAGACTACGTTCAAACATGACTAATAAAAACAGATTACCTCTTCGTAAAGAGGGGAAGGTAGCAGCAATGTGGAGGACTTTTCCTCCCAGAGCGTCACTGGAAGTTGCCTCAAGATATAATGGGAAAAATGTGGGCTCAAACTGAAGGGTAGGTGGGTAGTGCTTAAGAGAAATTAATCAGATTTAAACCTCATCAAAAGTTTCAAAAGGCTGGTTCAAATCCAAGAACTCTGTTTTGAACTGTGCCAAAACAAAACAGGGATCTAAAAATAAGACTCTGCATTGTGTCTACCATCATCTCCCTTGTTCTATTTTTTTTTCCTCAAATAAAATTTCAATTATACTATCCATTAGGAAACAAGGAAAATGAAGGAGTTTTTAAGACCCTTTCCCAATGAACAAAGAGGTGATTCTAATGAGAAAGGGTAAGGAGGCAACTGATTTACAGTCCACATAAGCCAAAGGAAGAAAGAAAATAAGTCAAGACCATCTATCCTCCTGGCTTTCATAATTTGTTAATTTAAAAAACAGAGAAACAACCAAACAAAAACCTCCTCTAACTAAATTAGGTTGGTTACTGAGGATGCCTGCTTCCTAGTTCATCTTAATATTTTTATATTCTTAATTAATTTTGAGAACATTAACATCAGCTTTAATGTTGAGGTTGCTACTTCTTTATAATCAGATTAAGTAATTCCAATGTCTTTCATGTGTTTTCTAGTTCTCCTTTCAACTGCTTTCATAACTGCTTGCTTCTATTTATATTTCTCCTACCGCAAAACCAATGTCACTAAGATACTTCTGTTCTTGCTCATAATAAATCTGCTATTTTTGGAAAGAGGCTCAGCACCATTTGTGCTGATTAATTGCTTTCATTTCTTTCATCTTGTTTTCCAAATTCCATCTCTTTTATTTTGCATTAACCCCTTACATTCTCTGGATGGAGATCTAGTAGAGCCAAGCTATCGTGATGCTGTCAGCTTCTTAACAATAGCCAGAAATGCTGGAATATTTCTGTGTCACAGGCTGCAAAAAACACCCCCACCTTCTTGATATGGCCACATTCACAGATAAGCTGTGATGGGTCCCATGTTTTTCTTTCACACTACTTGTTCCAGCCTAATTGAGTAATGGCAGCTTGGAGACATTTTTCTCTTAGCACTCATCAAGATGTAATAACAGAGTTCCTATTGTTAAGCAGGCAAGCCTTGCTTTTGTTGGCACTAAAAAGAGTTTTAATGTAAACATCGGCCTCAAAAGACAATATACTTATAGTTAACAGAATACAAAAATGTCTAATAATAACAACATATCTTAATTTTTAATTCGGTCACATGATTCTGAGATAATCAGTAATTTAAGTCATAAACTTAACATAATAAGCTAGAGCAATCCTATAAAAGACATAGACATCAGAATACAAAGTGGATTTCCCACTCATAAAGCTTGTTTAAAGTTAATAGTGAAAACAGCCAGAGCCTTGTCACAAAGAAACAGATGTAAAAATAAAGGTCAGGAACCTGGCTGTCTCTGCCTCTACTTTGGTCAGAAGAGCCAGTCCAGCAAAGACATGGAAGAAGCTCACTTTTTGCTCCTTCAAAGAACAAAGGGACAGAAAGGGTGACATTGACATGTCACATGTAACTAAATATTATGCCTCTTGTTCTTTGTTATTAGCTATCAGACTTAATTTTATTTTACTCCAGGCCTGTGGGTGTGCAAAACACTCCAGGAGCTCCTAATCAAAAAATTACTTTCAGCATGGTATATGCTGTCTCTACTTGTAAACAAGAGACCTCAATAAAAGATTTATCACTATTTATATCTATTAGTTGTTTAATAGTGTAAGCCTACCTACTACATCTTTCTACAAGACAGATAATTTTAAGGGTAGTCGGAGGTGACAATAAGCTTTGGTATTACTGGCATTCTCTCTCCAGGTTCCAGAAAATTAATGGAATGAAAATGTCACTTGATATTTGGTCATTACCATTGTTTTGATCCACCAGAGCAAAATTATACCACAGTGAAATGAAAAGCCAGAGATAAGTTTAAAAAGCAGTTCTAAAATGTACACCTAACACCAGTTAATTAGACCTATGCTAAGACACATAACAAACCTGATCACCAGTTACTGAGGACACAGGACCTCTACTGAGCCAAATGTCTGATCTTACAGATTTTGGTTCTGGCTTGCAGAGCACTGTCCAAATGTAAAGTTTTTCAAAAGACTACTTAGTTTATTGAAAAAGTCATCAGTGGCCTGACAGTAATTAGCCACAAGATCCACAATATCATTAGTACCAGAGAGCCTTGTCATAATTATATTAATTTTTCTATTGTTCTCATAAAGCCAAGAGCAATGACTGCCAGATATAGCCTATCTACTTTGCCTAAGTCTTTGTTCCAGGGAAAGTTTATAATATGATTATAGACCTGAGCACATTCCTGCATTATGTCAGATGCTTTTTTTTTAAAATGCCATCTTCCAGAATCATGATTTATATTTAAAATCCCTCTAGTCCCAGTGTTATAAAACATAAAATGACTATGGAATCAGTGAAGCAATGTCTCCCTGAGTTTACAGTCTGGAACAATAGCTTGAAATAGCATAAATTGTCTTGTATTTCCTGGAGGGATGTTATTGCTGAAGTCTGGTGACAATTCTCTTCACATCAATTATTCCACTGCTGATTCTACCATGTCACTCCTAGGCAGTGACCCACACTGGATGTAGCTACAGCTTTTGGCAAATGTTTGCTGTGTGAGTTTAAAGATATTCACTGCATTTCATGGTGCCTACCATACAATTTGAATGCAACTCATGTGAGAGGGCACTGTGTACCTGTCGTATTTAAATTGTCAGTGATATCCATGTTTTTATACTGCACCAGAAGATGTTACTGCTGGATCTGGAGAGACACCATTTAAATCTTCACCTCCCCAGAAAGCTTTCCAGTAGCATAAAGACAGTGTACCACAGTCATCTTTCTGTTTTCTGACAAATTTATGACCATGGTTTCAAGAGAAGTTGAATAGGTTACTCTGTGTTGTTGGGAGGAAACAACACAGAGTATTATTTACTACAAACAGATTCTGCAACCTTCTTGAAAATAATTTTGCTTCATTTGTTTAAGATAAGGAAAAGAGGGTGGAACAGAGGGAGTAAGCAATATAGAATAAACTGTGCCCCCCCCCCCGAAAGTCGCACTTGGTACAAAGACAACTCACTACCCATTTCTAAGTAGTGATAATTATCAAGTCAACTTCTGTCTGTTTATTGGTTTTCCTGTTCAGTTATTTTTGCTAGAATGGTACATTCAATTACTTTCTTTCCTCCCACTCAGTAAATTTACCAGTACATTAATTATTCTGGCACTATTTAATATATATTTTTTTACTGTCCACAGGGTTTTGATGTCGCTATTTTTGTAGCATGAATGAAATTGCATTACACAGAGTATTTTGATCATTTGTTGTGTCACATCCTTTGCAACCCTAATATTTGTGTTTGGTATATTGAATGAAGTAGTATACAAGCTAAATACAGTCACCAAAATGAAGTACTGGTTCATGATGGGAGCAGATTTCTGGGATTACAGCTCCAGTACCATGGTAGCAGCATTCCCAGAGGGCAGAGAGATGTTCAGATGAAAGGGGAAGGCAATAAGCCTTGGATTGGATGGCTTTATACAGCTTCCAGAGAACAGTTCTTTGTTTTTGCTAGGCTGTGTTTCTGATTTACCTGTATTGTCACAACAGCTCCAAGGACACATCATGACAGATTTTCCCCCAGTTGTGTACACAAGAAATGTTCAGTAAAAATTAATGTTGCATTCCACAAATATTGAGGCCTGCAGATACCAGACAAGCTCTTCTATTCCCTCTCCCCATGAGACATCGTCTTTTCACTAGGTTTCTTTAATTTTATTTTCCTTGTCTGCACTCTTATTTTCTACTTGTTTGTACATTTTAAAGGAAATTTTACTTAATTTCTGCTATGTCTTCAATCAATTATAACTTTTCCCCACTTTTTTTTCTTTCCTTTTTGCCTGAGGGGGTATGATGAGGGACTTTTTCCCCAAATATACAGATAGATTACTACTCTCTTCCATGATGCTAGGAGAGCTAGATGCTAGATCAAGGAAAAGTAAAGGATAAAGAACACAATTGAATAAAAAATATGTGCTTTGCATTCATGAAGTGCTTATAAGAATAAAATCTTTCCACTGATTGTCTAGTTACAATCAAGATGCACATCTCAAGTGCAACTAGTAAAAACTCTGTGACTACAGCAATAAAGCTGTAAGAACCATACAAATCAGGCAGTAAGGCGAAATTACTCTGCCAGAGTTGTCTGATGAAACTTGAATGAGAAAGCGGATTCTAAAACAGTTTCCTCTTCAGCATTAAAAAAGCAAACAGTTGGATTGCAGAGAGATAGTTATCAATGATAATTCATAGTTTTCAAAGGCAATTTTGGACTGCTGAATCTAAGGTCAAGGCAAAGAATAGTCCAGGCTAGAACTCGACAAAATCAAGTTGTCAGAAAAGACCAAGGAATTAAATTAAGGCCACCTCTGCCATCTTGATTCGGTCTCCCACCATATCATCTGCAATAGCATGGATGTTGTTACATGTTCATTATTCTTTGGCTACATACAATGAATGATTGCAGTACATAGTGTAGATGGTGCTTATTTAATAGAGAGAAAGACAGTAATTTTTCAAAGCCTCCAGCTGCAGTTAAAATAAAACTTAAGGCACTGTGATGACAATCGCCTCCATTACAAGAGCAGACCCATGGGACCAGGTCCTGGGTAATGCAAATAAAGGTAATACTTTAACATAAGACACAAGACTCTGTTTGGTACCTTTTAATTTTTAGTACTTGGATACTTTGTATTTCCTTAATGCATCATTGTCTGTGTGTATTTTCTAAAATGTAAACTGAAGCAACACAAAATAAACCAGAAACTGTTGTATCATGGTGATGGTTTGTATAGGTCATCAGTAGAAGGCTGATGATATTTGATGTGTCTCTACTTTGACCCTGATTTCTTAAGAGGAGCACAAGACTATGGTCATAAAACCTTTTGCAGTCTTTACCCACTACTTTCCTCCTTCAATTTTTCAACACCAGGCTTTTCCCCATGAGTTACTTTTTTTTCCTTTTCAATTCTTCTTGACTCCATAATGATGATTTCCCAATTTCAGCATCTCACTCCCAATTTCTTTATTTTGTCTCAATACTTCCCTAATAACCTGATTTGTCCCTGATGATCCTGGCTGACAAGTTTGGGTTCCTCCCTGCCCTGGCCCAGGTCTGCTGAGCTAAACATCACAGTCTCCTCCTTTGTTTCCAGCTGACAGTCCAGGACATTCCACCTCTGTATCTGAGGCCAGAAGTCGAAGACAGATTTTCATAAGACTATCCTCTGTTCCAGAGAAGAAGCCTAATACAGAAGCTTTGTCTCTTTATTAACTCCACTGAATTTTCCAATTAAATGTCTTTTTTTATCTTACAAACCTAATTCTAGCTGGTAAATGCCTGAGTGCCTGAGCAATGAGAGCAATAGTGGGAGTTCCTTTATTTATCCTGCATTAGAATCTTAAGTTTTTTACTGATGAAATCTGAGTAATCTACCGAGTGGTTGTATATGGCAGTCCTTCAAAACCTAAAATGGCTGGATTTTGAAAGGGATAGCAAAAGATGACGGAAACTTAGCACAGTGCACTACCTCTATTTTCATAAGCAAATGTTCAAAAAGGAACATTTTGAATATTGCTATTGATAACAATCAGTTATATATATAGGTTGAGTGCCCATAAGAAATAAATTTTACAGCATTTTAAGCATAATCTCTTCTTATTACTTTCATATCTAGTACTAACAAATGTATTGCTTTTAAAAGATCAGTTATTTGTCATAAAAATAAATGTTTCTAATGTTTTCTTCTACATGACAGAAGTTAATGGTAAAATTATCCTAAATATGCATCTTAATGTGATCTTTCCCCATATTGTATACAATAAGAGTGCACTACTGTATCACTTATTCCATAAAGACCTCCACTCTATGGAACTATCATTTTTTCCATTTATTCAGAGCAAAGCAACAATTAGATCCTTATATTAATTATAACCCTGGCTATATACTGGTGGCTTCCATTGTAAAATGCTAACTCTTGAGTGATGGTGTTGCAATAATTCATGACTGATATTTACTTGATAGGGAGATGTAAGCAAAATTTTCTTTTTACACTGAAAATATTTAAGATAAAGAAGGCTCTAGAGTTCAGATTTTCAAATAATTTTCATGAAATTCAGTGTCTCTTTGATATTTAAGGCGCATGAGGTATTTTATTTAGAGCATTATCTGATTACCAAAGGTATAATGTTGTATGGATTTATTTATACTTTTATAAGTTAACATTTATTTCTCATGATTTCCACATTTGTTCACCATGGTTCAAATAAGATTGATAATGTATCACTCACAAGAATAAATTTTATTTGAATGATTCATTTATAATTTGAAGCTGAACTAGGCATTCAAGTGGAAATTGCCTAATTTTAAATTGTGAGCATCAGTTGGAGCTCCCATAATCACAAACATTTTCAAATACCATTATATAACTGTGCTATATATACCATTATATGTGTGAGCTATAGTACACACTCAGCATATTTTCCATCTGATTATGTGGTTTCTGGGGTCATATATCCCATGATTTAATATAAAAGCTGGTAAGAGCAAAGGAGGCATAAAGCTCACTCGTATTCGAGCTAATTTGTAGGTCTACTTTTAGTCATATGAAACTCCTTAGGAGGTAAAATACTCTCCAAAGTCCAAGGTGTTACTGCCATTAATTAAAAAAAAAAAAATCAAAAAAAAAAAAAAAAACCAAAAACCCCAAACCCCAAAAAATAATCAACCTGGAAATATTAGAATGGTGTAAGAACAAAAAAGTTACTGAGTTTTTCTTCGTCTACTGAAGGAGGCTGGACCACTCTTAATGAAGGCTTTACTATATTCTCTTTCCAAGCCTCTAATAATAGAAACGCTATTTATACACTAGGTGGTTTGTTCCAGTTATTAGTTATAAATGTGTTTTAAATATTATCTTTTCCCATTTAACTTAAACCTCTCTTGTTTCAAATTCAGTCAATGTTGTCCTTGTACTATAGTGGACATAGAAGGTAGATGAAAAATACAATGTAACAACCTGTATATACTGCAGGATTTACCCTTTAACAGTCTTATTTTCCCAAATTTACTCAGTGTTTTCAAATTGTCCTTGCCTACATCATTCACAGAGAATAATTCCTAAAAGTAGACATGCTATTTTAGTTGAGGCCTCACTAGATCTGGAAAAAGCTGAAAAACTACTACCTGTATTATGTACAACACAGCTGCTAATACCTCCTAGAACGAAATTTGCTTTTTCTTTAACCACATCAAACTATTAATTTACATTTATTATGCTGCATATGCAATCTCTTCAAAATGCTTCTCTGCAATTCTTCTGCCTAAAGAGTGATTCCCCATTTTGTCTTTGTGATTTTTTTGGCTTTGGGTTGGGTTTTTTTTTGACCCTTTAATGTCTTACTATGCATTTTTCTTTACTGGATTTCATCTAACTGACTTCAGATAATCTCTGATTTATCATATTCATTAACTACTCACTTTTTTTTTTGTATTGAGATATTTTGCTCTAGCAAAATTTAATGAATTCCTTAATAAAAAGTTATAGCTTTCTACCTTGATAGTTAACCTTCTTTCATTCTATCTTCCCATGATACCCTACCTAACACTGAATTTGCTGTTTTCTTTGCTGAAGTATACATCCATCTTTATCCTCCTCTTCCATACGTGCAGCCTCTTCCTAGAGTCACAAATACATCATAATCATTTACATCACCATGTCTTCTGTCTTTGGATTTTCAAATGGTATTGTCTGGCTAGTTTGAATCACACCTAAAACTGCTGGTACCAATCGTTTATTCAAACAAAAATATTGTGTCCATCTGACTTGTTATTATTCCTTGTGCGAAAAGCAAAATTACTCTTTCAAAGATACAAGCTTAATTAAAACCATCTCCCACAACCCTGCTATTTTGATGCATTACGTAGCTACACAAAAATAGCCTCGTCCACACCTACTCCTTCTCTTTGGCAGTTTATAGTATATCCTTACCATTAAATTAACCTTATTTTTTTCCCCTTTCATCTTCACCCAAGTATCCAACCACACTGCCTCCTCCTGAACTTCAGAGCAGGTATGTGTACATTCTTGCTCCACAGAGCAACAGTTCCCTGTATTTTTCCTTCAGCATGGGCAGGGTTCACCCTATATTTAAACTAGACAAGAGCATTGTAACTATTTCATATAAACTTGACTGGGTGCTTTTCAGGGAAGAAAAAGAATGACCTATTGTAGTGACCTGTCTGTGTACCAGTCCAAGAACAATGCAGGCTAGAAGTGCATGCAAGGAGAAGCTGGCTGGGTATGGATTAAAATGGATGAACATAAAAAGGCATTATTTTATTAACACAACAAAAGGCTGTACAGCATAGTCAAGCAAGTAAACAAGAAAAATTGCTACAGCCCTATAATTCTCATGTAAATTGAAATTAATAATAGTAGAAATACTCATCTCATGCTCTTCTAATCAACAAATAGTAGATTACAGGATAATTAGTAGGGAATTTATATATGATTATTAGGCTCTGGATTACATAGTGACTAATTACAGTAGCAATGTGAAGGCCTTCCATGCCAAGGACCATAGAATCTTCTGGCAAAAAGTACATAAATTAAAGGTGGAACATGTCCTCCAATTGTATACATGATCAGACATGGGCATCAAAAAAAATTATCAGTTTCTCTAAAATAAGGCATAAAATAAGGCAGCTAAATAATTTAAATATTAAATAAATATTAACTAATTTTAAAATAGTAACTTATGAACAGAAGTTTTAACATAAAATGCTAGTCATGATTTATTGAATAACTGTGGTGATAAAAATATCTGCTAATATATTCTGTTAATAATAATTCTGTTAATTTGAAAAAAGACAATTCAGTGAAATTTTTTAAGCCTAAGCAGTATGATGAATAAAGCATTTTTGCAACTGTCACTTCCACTTAATTCTAATGACTATGTCATAGGACAATCTCTGTCCTTCCAAATGAGGTCACATCCTTAAAAATGTAAGCCCAATGTGAATTCTTCCTGAAAATGCAAAAATAAAATGAATAAAATGCATGAGTTTTTCTAATTCAATCAAATCTAAAACCAGCTTCCTATGTCCACATAGGAACAACAATAATATGATTTTCTGGTGTTGTATGATATGCAGCAACTGTCTTGGGTGGAACTGACAGACACTGAGCATTAATAAAACTCAGACCTTCATTTAGGAGCACAAAGTGAATTTTCAGTCTTAACTATAGCAGCCTTAAAATCAATTCTCATATGAAATTACCTTAAAGCACTATTTTAGTATGATTATGTTAAAACAAGGATAACTTATTTCCTGGAAAAACCAGAAGAGTACATAACTTCTAGGCATTAGAGGAGAACATTTGTCTAGCCACTGTCTTAGCCACTCCATTTATCAATGTCTGCTTCCTACTGCAATCCAAAGAAGTAACAATGATCTTAAAAATTGATCAAGACTGTAACAAATGTGAAAAGAGAGCAAAAGAGGAAATGGAAAAGTTAAATTCTAGTTAAAAAAAAAAAAAATCATGTCTAGGGGAAAGAACCCCTAATTAAAAATAACACGAAAAAAGTCTAGAACACTCTTGCCACTGCCTAAACCAGCTTCACTTTTAAGTTCTAGTTAAAAATGCTAAACAAGATCAAAAGAATTGTTCTCAAGCAAAAAATTTGACATATCCTTCATTCATATATTAATAAGGACCTGGGAATCCACTAAATAACTCTAAACTGTCCTGTGTTGCTAAGCCCTACGGATGATGTGTAAGAAATTGTGCCTGAATTGTGCCTGAATTCTGCTTTTCAATTAGCATTTCTCAAAAACTGTGAAGAGCACTTATAGAACCAGGAAATATATAATTTGATCTGTGAATTTTCCATTACTCCAGGCAAGAATTATTTTTGAAACTCTACCACTTGATTTCTTTTGAGAGTTAACTTGGGAGGAGACCTGGCCTGTACATTTCTACCCCTGTGCAGTGCACAAGACTGGCTTTGTAACCCCTCTGAAATCATCCAGCCTCCTTAATTTGGTACAAAAATGTCATAGTCAGAGGAATCACACTGTAAAGAAGAAATAATTATTGAGTAGTGCCTTTTCTAGCACTAGTCATGTAGGGATCAAAAACCAGGGCCGTTCTTAACATGAAAAGAAGATTAGGAAGCCTGAAGCTCTTTCTCTTAATTTTTCATATCTTCTGTGCAGGGCTTTTCTCCAGGGTCTTTTGCCAGACAAAG
This sequence comes from Taeniopygia guttata, assembly GCF_048771995.1. Lineage (NCBI taxonomy): Eukaryota > Metazoa > Chordata > Aves > Passeriformes > Estrildidae > Taeniopygia > Taeniopygia guttata. Next base: position 92,867,442 of record NC_133024.1, on the reverse strand, counting down.
CTTAGTGGTGAGGTGACTCCAGTCTTGTGAAGAACACAGTGAGGCCAGAGGGGAAAAAGGATACCTTGGGCTGCAAGATGCACTTAAAGCAGCTGACTTTATAATAACTTACATACTTTATAGCATACTCTGTCAGCATATTCTTACTCTTCAGCTGCATTTTTAATGAATACAATTTTAATTAAATAATGATTAAATTCACCTGGTAAAACACAGAAGCAGCATTTCTGCACTATCCATCATTGCACTACAGTTAAAAAAGACCTGCAAGTAGGCTATTTGCACATCTTCACTGCTTCCAAAATCTTGATTAATGATAACTATGGATTCTCTTTCATACTTTCAGTGAAAAAAAAAAAATTAAAACATTTTCTGTATTTTCTATATTTTCTAGGAAGACCCAGCTGTACTCTATGCTCATTTATAATCAATCATAACAATAATTAATCATACATTAATCACGCAAAGAGAATTTGGCCAAACACATTTGGAAAAAAAATAAGGTTTCAGTTGATAATATACATACATGTGAAATGGATGAGGACAGAAAAGGATCGAGGCATAGAACTTCTGTTAAATATTTATATTCTTGCAAAATAACTAAAATATTGAGTCATCATTAAATTAACACCTTTTAAATACACATATGCATTACAAAACAAGATACAAATGCTACTACAGAAGGTGAAATAAATCTAAATCAGCAGAAGGAAAACAGTTGTGAGTGGGAATGAATGAAATATATCAGAAATTGTTAGGGTTTACAGAACTGAAAAATAGATAGAATGCAGGATAAGTAAGTTTTTAGGCTACTAAAAAAAATAGTGATAGGTCTGCAACAAAATGTTTATATTCCAGAATGATGAAATAGACAAAAGATAAGGAGAAATATGGAGAAATATAAATGCTAAATATGTCCTGAGGAAGAATATAACCTAACACAGTTAAGTTCAGATGGTACAACAGGGTTTAGTCTTCAAACCAACAGCTATGATAGATTTCTTATATTTTATATTAATTATATTAAGTTATGTTATGTTATATTATGTTATGTTATGTTATGTTATGTTATGTTATGTTATGTTATGTTATGTTATGTTATATTTATTACAATGACATTAAATTGAAGAAGAAAAGAAGTTAAATATAGAAAATAACAGAAGAAGATTGAAAGCTGTAAAAGCCCCATAGGAAGTATAATAGCACTTTGATAAAGACTGTTGAGAAATCCATATGGATATATGTTCAATATTTTTGATAATGCATTTCAAAGGAAGTTTTTTCCTTTGTTATTAAGCTTGGGCCTGCTCTGCTCTGTTTTCCTGATCGTATTTCACAGCATTCAATTGAGAGGCTGCATTTTGTATACTATTTTATGTTCATGTTTACATTTTACAAAACCAAAAATCTAAGAATAAAATAATGAGTTAATAATTTGAGTTATAATTTGGAGATGCATATAAGATTCTCATAAAAGCCATGATATGAACACTTCTTTACTGTAATGATATAAAGCTTTGCTAAATAAAGACAAACAGAAATTAGCAGAAATCTTTCTGTGGTATATGAAGGTCTTGAAGGTCTTGAAGGGCTCCATCTTAAAATAATTTGCAACTTAGGATTTATGAGGCTTCACCACAGAGTAGGTATTCTATGGCCTTGTTGGATTGTCACAGCTTCAGCAAAAACACTTCTCAGAATTGAGGCAGACCTTCATCTCATGCAAAGAATTTTTTCAGGATATTTTTATCACTGATATTTTATTTTGAGATATCTGATGCACAATCACTTTTAGTGACAAATTATGTTATATCTCTAATAAGAGGGAACCCATTTCTTGTAGATTGTATTAATGTGTGAACTAATAGAAAATATTTTAATTATTTGGGAGGCCTTAGCACAGAAATCTACATCTACCAGTGATGTATCATTTGCCAGTATTTTACTTCTGCACAGCACTGTAAGGTTCATTTGGCAAGAAATTATTTCCTATTATCAGCAAGTCTATAAAATCACAAAAAATATAATATTTGCTTTGCATCAATAGTTTGACTTTTTTTTACTGTTTTATAAAATCAAAATTTAGTACTCCTTTGGAAAGTAATACCTTGGGGTGGTGCAAAGGGAATTTTTTAGTTTGCAGCAATCCTGTGTCATGAGAACACCTTTTCCCTCTCCTTAATCATTACTTACTGTCAGAAACCATCAATGTGGCACTTTTTTTCTATGAGATATTTCTTGCTCAGTGCTTATTTCATGCTTTTTGGATTAGCAAAAACCAATTTCACACCCAGTGAAATTAGTGTTACATGTAATAAGAACCTGAGGTTTGAAGCTTCATTCTTCTGAATTGGCCTGATTTGGTACAAAAGGTTCCTAGAGAGCCATACCTCTTTTTTTAATTGTTCAGTGAGATCAAAAGTAATTTTTTTCTTATTTCACTCTACTCTCATCACACCTGGAGAAAACATTAGAAGAGTTTTGTTGCGGTCTGGTTGACCCGATTTGAGGAGCAGGTTTACTGGGTTGAGGGTCGGCAGTTTTATCACAGTCTGGCAATAACACTGGGTCTCCAGCTTGACCAAGCAAAGTCTCGCCGGGGATCTGCCGCAGCTACTGGTGAAGTAAAAGCAGAGGGTATGACTGTGGTTGCCCGAAAAGTAATTTATTAAAGCAGTTAACAAAAATAGAAGCCGAACACAGCAGCCTTAGGTAACACATCATGGTGGGCAGCCAACAGAAGACCAATAGTACAGGGAACAGAACATTATATAACCTTGGTAACAGAACAAAGAACCTATGAACAACAATATGACTATGTACAGAAAAGCAGCTAACCAATCATTAACACATAACCTTATATAGAAACCATGACTTAACCTATATTAACATAACCTGTTGGGGAGGATGAAATAAGAAAGCCTTATAAATATGATTGCCTGACAAAAGATTTAGAAAATACAGAGACTGTGAGCCAGGTTGAGATGAAAACAAGTTTTGAGACAGCAGACCTTGGTTGCTAAGCACTGGTGGACAGTGGTGTAGCTAGTGTAACTCTCTTTTTCAACCCACAGAAAAATCAAAGGGTCATATAAAGTGTTCTGTCTCATTCCTCAAAAATGTATAGTTTATCTCACATTTGTAACCCTCCCCTGAAGTATCATGTATCTGTAATCCCATTGGTCCAAAGTCCTATACCGTACCCACTCTCAAGCCCCCTTGATAAGGTGCTCCTGGGAGACCAGTCTCTTTCTCTCCCCTGCCCCTCACTCCAGCCCCTTCTCCTGTCCTTCTCCTGCCCCTCTTCCTGCCCCTTCTCCTGCACTTTTGCCCTCCCCTTCTCTCTACTCTCTTGGACCCCCTCTTGGAACTCTCTTGCTATCTCACCCTACCCCCACTCCTTGGGGCCTGCTTCGAGCTGCAGCTGGCAGCTCTGAGCAGGGCCCCACAATAAACTGTTTACCTGAGACCTGACTCCAGAAATCTCTCGTCTCCATCCATCCCAATGATCCAGGACCAGCCCTCACCACAATAACCCATAATCCCATGCTTCTCGCCATAACATATCTAGATGTTCCCTTTCTTAGCATTCTGCTTCTCAAGGCCATAAGTTGATGCCTTCTGCACGGTCAGCCAAGGCTAACTCACTGTTAGTTTCTGCCTGACCCTCTCCCACAGAGTTTCAGTTTAGTAAAGCACTTACTGTTAAATGTGTGCTTAACTTTTTGTTAGGCAACAAAGTACTTTAACATTTCTTTTGTTCCTACTGACTCCAAATCATACACAAGCTCAAATGGAAAGTGCATATAATTGATTTCATAAAACAAGAACAAACTGCAAAATAATACATTTTTAATGGATTTATCAAAAAAAAAGCTGTGATCTGATTCCATTAAAATTCATTACAGATTTTTCCTTCACAAAGTCCCTGGGTATGGCTGGGGAGATTAAATTGTCACCTTTGAACCTGATCTAAAGTTTTCTCTCAAAAAACTTTGAAAGAGTATCAAAATTTTCATGCTATGTTCAGCAAATAACTATTGATTTTAAGACATAGAAACTGTCTGTAATGTAATGAGATTAAGATGTGTATTATTTGTAATGTTGCCAAATATATACTATCCGTGATTTTAAAATCATCTAGTGAAATCCACTTCTTACTGAATCTCAGAAATAATACCACCAAGTATTTTCACATTTCTTCTCAAATGTGCAAGTCACCTTTGGGCTTTTTTTTCACCATCAAATACTAAAACTGAAATAATTTTAATAGAACAGCCCACTACACTAGTAAAGATCCTGAATATTCATAATGAATGAAAAAGGTACCAGCAGTAATGTAACTTTCACTCCATCCCAAATAACAGAGAGGAAGAGTACTGAGTAAACCTACAGAAACATTTGACATCTCCATCATCCAGCTTAGCCTTGTTACTCCACTATCTCTAACACTGTCACAATATGATTCTCACATTTTCAGTTTTTAAATTCCTAACTTCTGAAAACTTCATGCACTCCCCTTCATTAAATTCCTCACTCTCCCTATGTAACAATCCCTTGGGGCACAGGTTGGGGCAGTCAAATATTACTAGTGATAGAAAAATGAGGCGCTGCCCAGACTAAAGAGCATATGCTCATTCTGAAACACCTCACCAGTGTTACAGTCACCTGTACCCTAAAACTTGTACCTTGGCATTTTTAGGGAAGCATTTTCATCTCTTCACTATTTCTTTGTGAAATCCCTATATCGTATTACCAACATTTCTTTCTGAATTACAGTAATTTTCTTCCTTTCAATATTCTCCAAGTTCCAGGTATTCAAATGCAGATACTAAAAACAACTGATGAAGCTAATTAAAGCATTGCTAAAGAACTTCACATTTTTCCCATTAGATTTAGAAACAGATTTGCATAGTCATACACTACCACATTATTACCCATTTATCCTAAGGGATTGGAAAAGGACAGAGCTGTCCAGGAAAGTCATGGCATGAGCCATGGTATGATCAAATCCAATTTCTGTCTTCAGTGGTTTCTATAGACTGGGTTTCTCAGTCCCCAGTGAAATGTAAATCTGTTGTTCCCCCAACTTGAAATACAGAAGGAAGCTGAAAAAGGAAACTATGCAAAAATTCTCCTTCAAAGTGCTTTCCCCAAGGCTCAGAAACCTTCAGCAGACTTGCTCCTTAGCCATGACACCTGGAAGAGCTGCCCTGATCCCCATTTTCCTGCCCACCCCACATGGCACTTGCTTTTCCAATATAAAACATTCTTTCTCCATGTCCTATATGTCTGCTATTACTTATTATTTGTATATTTCATTTTTCACATATTATATTTTCTTATAATAAATTTGTGTACCATTTTTAATGGTGAATATGAGAAAAGTGAAGACATCTGGCAGAGTTTTCTATTAATTTTTGAGCAGTAAACTTTGCAACTGAACAGGTGTGATTGAGAGATATGAACCTTGTTGAAAGCAATGAGACTGCTTGGCTGCCTGATGAAAAAATTTCTGACAACAGAAACAGACAAGAAACCCACAATATATAAACATGATTCTAATACTTATGAAAGCAGCATCACTGATAAAATAGTTAATGGAGTCAAGTATCTGAATAATAACAGTCACAAAAAAGGAATAACAAAATAAAGATCAAAATCCTTTCCCCCTATTATAGGACTTATCAAGTAGTTAAATGCAGCCCATGAGCTATTTTTATTTTTAATAAAATATATAGTCAGAGTTATTTTAGTAAAATAAATTGTATATATACAACTCTCTTTCATATACAGAGAAAGAAAAATTAGAACTGGAGGGAAATACCAGCAAAGATCCTTTTCCTGTAATCTGAGATTCCCCAAAATTATATATAATCCACTAATCCCAGATATCAGTAAGTGCATGACTCCTGTTAATTTCCCCTAGGTTGGAATCAGTATCTAAACAACCATTTTCCCAATACTTCAAGTATGTCACTGTGAATTAATCACAGTAAACAAACAAACAAACAAATTCCAAGTATATGTAGATTATACGTGATGCAAAGCCGTTGTCATCACAGAAACTATGAGTAGATGAATGGATGATGAAAAATAATCATTGCAAAAACAGATAAACACATTGAGAAATTTTGCAAAACACTGGGCATAAACTTCAATAAAGTGAATTTATTAATGATGAGACATGATTTCTAGCTATACTATAATCACAGCTGGAAAAGAATGCTTGCAATTATTTTTAGACTGCTTAAAGCAAGCACCTGTTCTTCCTAAATCAATATTTCCTCTGATTCTAGACACTGTCTTCCTCATTCCCCTCACACCTGCAGGGAACTGCACTGTATCAATTGATGCAGTAACCTATCCTCTGAAATGCTATTAGCTTGAATTTGAATCCTTGGATCTTGCATGTAATTAAATAGTAACTTCATCTGTACAGAATTTGTAAATATTTAAGTCTGAAACCTGAAGAGAAGAATGACTGTGTGCCAAATCATGGCTTTATAAAACTTTTCATCCTTAATAAATCTATGAATGAATGATCTATTCCAGCTATCTAAAGAAATGATCCATTTCTTTCCAACACACACAAAGTTGACTCAAAGGCCAGAGATCAGCAGCTAAGTATAGTAGGAAAGTTATGTAATTAGTTGTTTTGCAAGATCAATGAACAATTGGATTGCTCATATGCTGCTGAACTCAGCTACATTCATATTTGCACAGATCTATAATGATCCTATATTAAATTGACCCTTGACTCTTCCAAAATGCCACAATGTTTTTTTTTTGGGTTTTTTTTGGCTGAAGTTCATACTTAAATGAGCATGATGCCCAAGAAATTTCATTTTACCCCATTTTCATTTTATATTTGAAATATGATTCCTTCTCAGCTTCATTGCTTGAGTGGTTTTATGCTTTTGGTTTATGCTCCCGTTCATAGAGCACTTAAGTATACGTATGACTTTATGCATGTAAACTCAACAGCAGTTATTGAATCACTGCACCTTATGACTAATTCCATTTGCTTTAACAGAATCTAGGCACTTGCTTAAAACTAACAGAAATTAAGTAGGTGCTTAAATACTTTGCTTAATGAGTCTGCAATGACTCTCATGAACTGAACTGTAAACATATGAATGAATCACAGTTAATATCACTTTGTAATTGTTAAGTAAAACATATTTGTTTAGCAGAAAAAGAATTTGAATATCATACATAAATTTTATTTCATATAAAGTAAGTGTACAAAAATTAATTCTAAGAAATCTAAAATCTGTGTGTTCAGCTTCAGTAGTAATCAGATTTTAAGAGTATCATTAGAAATACTTTGAAGGCTTTTCTATCTGCTTTAGCCCATGCTTCTGTGAGAATATTAATTGACAATAAAAGTATAAATTAGGCCAGACTGAAGTGTTAAAGTGGTAAGCATGACATTACAGAATGAATTTAGTCTTTATGGTATTTTACTTACATTTATGGTATTTTACTTACATTAAGAGCAGATTAAGAATATATTACTTCACAGCAAAAGATACCGGTTACAAATAATAAGCACACAATTTATATTGTTGTACTTAACAGATAACGTTCTTCCTTTTTGCAATTCAATTCCAATTTTAAAGATGTTGCTATCATGCATTCAAGCATTTTTCCTTCAATGAAAAAAAAAACAAACCAAGAATTGCTTACATTTACCTATTAATATAAATATATATAGAACATCTTTGTATACTATTTGTAAAAGTTTGAAGGCTCTGATTTCATCTTTGTTTTAGAGATAAACTGCAAAGATTTGAAAATAATTGTCTAAGCTGGAAGTAAATAAAGGTCAGATTTTGCTTAGCTGATTTTAAGTGCTACAGAGGTAAGAGAGAATGACAGTCTTATCTGGAACCCATGTGAGTTAAATCTAATTGCTTTTTTTCTGATAGAGCTAGTCAAAGAAAGGAATCCAGAACACCACCTACCATCTGACAATCTAAATGAGGTGCCCATCAGTCCTGTGATTTTATGGCCAGTTTCAACACCACTGTGAAGTGATTCAGTCATGCAGAGCGTAAAATCGTTCCTGTTGCAAAAGATTTACAGACGAAGGTATCTATAAAAACTATTAATGGGAACCTCAGCTGCAGCCATGTGTATCCATGAAGTGTTCAAAGTGCTGATTTTATTTTCAAGGGTCAGTGTGCAGAACAATAAAGGCATAAGCAAAAGAAAGTGTTGTATAAAGCTGCACCAACTTGATAGAAATGCAATCTGGCTCAGAATTCCCCACACCTGTAAATGCCCTAAAATCTTGTACATGACAAGGGTTTGGGGAAGTGATTTGGCTAGAAACTCTGATAACTTTATTTAATAAATGATTCCCTGAATTAATTCCTGAACTGGCTCGCCAGGAAGCTACCCGAGTGTCAAAAGCAAAAGCAAGGGCGTGGGTGCTGATGCGAGAGAGGGAGGAGAACAACAGAGTTGTGGCAGCCTGGATTTGGATCAGGCTTTAAAATGAACCACACCTGAAGCCCACATAAATTGTGACATGGGGAAAATTTGATGCTAAATCAATGCAGATATTATGGACTTTGAGGCCTGACAACATTCTCACCTTGATGCCCATGACTAGAGGAAGATTTTAGTTTTCTTTTTTCTCGCCAAATCTCACCAGTCTTGTACATGAGGATACCAATATGAAACAAAATAAAATTTTAAAAAAGCTTGAATTAAAATATTTATTCTGTTCATGCATTACATGTGCATGTATTAAAAAGACATATGCAATTTCACTTTAAAAGGCTTTTAATTATTCTAAATACAGGGGAAAAAATCTTTTGTCACAGAAATTTTACATTTATCTAAATGTATGAATTCCTTGTTGAGACAGCTTAATTCCGTGAAGCTGGTAGCAACAGATAGAGTTTATTATTCTGTCTGACTACCCTGAAGGCTATAAAGTTCACATTATATGTCTTGCTAAAAAAAAAACCCCAAAAAAACCAAAAACACCCACCTCAAACCAATTTACTTGTTTATGGAATTTATTATTTTATATTAATTTTTGCAGAAATGTGGTAAAATTTGTAAAAATACACTGCAGCTACATACCATAAATTGTATAAATAAATCTGAATGGAATTATATTTGATTTATACAACTTTTGCAGAATTCCACACATCAATGTAGCAGACACATCCTTTCATTGACACAGTAAATATGGAGTATTTGTGAAGTAGGAACGCCCAGTATGGGAGAATAGGTCCTACAATTGCATTCAGTAGCTTAAAGAAGGGAGGCTAGATTGAGAGCTCTTCTCATACAATTAAGATCAAAACCTGTGGATATCTCATTTGGTGGGTGATTGCTATAATAAGCATACTATCCTGAGTATTAAAAAGGAGCTATGCCAGTGTCAATGGACATAACTAGCTGTCTGGGGAAAAGAATGAACAATATTATGTCCTAGTGCATTGCTACTTTATTCTATCTTTGAACTGAAGCAAATATCACCACCTGACTTCAAAGAGCTTGTCCAGCATGCTGGCGCTGCTTCAGGGTCTTCTATCAGCTAACAGAGTGTTCCTACAACCTTTTTTTTTTTTTTTTTGTGTAAAAATTGGCCACAACTTACTTTTGTGAGGGTAGCAGTTTTGCATGTATGTGAGATATACCTCCAGAATGTTTAACAGAACAAGTTCCTCAGCAAATGCAGGCAAAGCAACATCTTTTTTCCAGATCTCAATCTACTTTTGGCAGAAGCTAGACACAAACTTGCTCAGACTGGGCAGAAAGTCTAGACACCCTAGTAACAGCATTTCCATGTTTGAACTGGCTACACCAATGCATTTCTGAATCAAGAAATCAACTCAGCAAGATTCATCAGAAACACAGTTTTGGATGTAGGCAACGATGTTATATTCTTTGTGTTTAAATTCTTATTTGGATACAGCCACTATACTCATCATAATTTGAATGCTTTAAAAAAAATGTTAAACATAATCATATTCAAATAAAAGTGTGACAGTTGCTTTATGAAGGTGCAGGTACATTTGCATGCTGTGTGATTGCTCATTAAACAGACAGGCTTATTTCCATACTATGAAGGAACTGCTTCAGGTGGGTGGAATAATTTCTCCCTTCCTTTGTCACGGGCCGGGATTTTTTGCACAAAAGGGTGTTGGTTTACATCATAGGACTTGCCTGATCATGAACTTCTTTAGCAAAACAAAACAAATGAAAAACACATACCAGTACTAATTATCTTTACTAGTTATTCTTCCTCCTCAGAGCAGTCCCACGTTTTTAGGCACCGTATGTAATGTGACTAAAGGAGATAATATGGAGCTATTTATTAGTAATAACCACCACTGAAGGACTTCTCCATTTCCTCCCTACAGGTTTGAACAGGTTCTCCAGCAAACTTGTTGTAGTAGTTTTACTGTGATGGTGATGGTAAATATATGCTTTAACCAGATTTGTAAGGAAAATTATATATTTGCAGGGAAGAAAGAAGCAGGCTTTCAGGAAGACAAACGCAAACCTCCTCAGACTACAGGAAAGACACTTTTGTCTGCACCCATGGAGACATTTAAATGACTGATTTCTTTCCCAGAGAGTTAGGCGCTTAAATCCTATTCCATTTGCACGGAATGTGTACCACAATTCCCCCAAATGACAGAAAAATGATCTGTTATATCAACTCATTGAAAGGTAGAAAGTTTTGTTATGCTTTCCATTGGTTTAATATTGTTAACTAAAAGTTTCCTGGGGGAAAATAAAAAAACTTACAATCCAAAAGGAAGGAATGGGAAGAAAGTTAGTAATTTAGGACCCAAATAAACATTTAACTACAGTGTGGTTTTATGTGCTGAAGTTTCACAAATGCACATATATGAAAGACCACAGGGAACAACCAAATTGACACCTGGAACCCTTCTGGTCCCTGAAAATTCTGAGTTTATAGGAATATAAGTACACGAAACATTTTTTGCAACTAAAATAGAAGAATAAGCCCTCACTAAAATAATGAATTGAGAAAACCATTTAAACTACTGTTCTCTGTTTTTTGGGGGTTTTTCCTTAAATAAAATCTCTTTTAAAAAGATCTTCGCTGTCTTTGGAAATATTCATCTCTAACATCTGACGCTTTTAAGAGAAAATGAAAATAGAACTCACCCTTCATGTAAGCACTATAAGGTAAAGGATTAGAAACATAAAGAGGATAAATTGTTTTAAGATAAAGGAACCGGGCTGTAGGCACCTAATGCATGTGTGGGGAAAGCGAAAAACTGAGAACTATGAATCACCAAGAGCAAGGGAAAAGCCAAGATTATTCAAAAAGTATCTGTGACCAAAAGGTGACATTTTAAGTTAAAATAACGGCAAAGAAGAAAGAAAAGAGGAATATAGGGCTGCAGGCTTGCCTATGAATTGTGCCCAAATTGGGCAAGAAACTATGTTTCATATCCATTATTGCAATCTAGTGGCCAGCTCTACTTCCACTTGCAATTTATGGAGTTAGGAGCTTTGATTCTCAACCTCATTGTATGTAGAAAGAACATTTTCTTTCCCTGAAGTATTGTGGATAATAATCAGTATCTGCAAGATAAATTCTGAGATGGTTATAGAGAGGTGGCAAAGCACGCTAATAATATGTTGACATTCTAAATATAAACATTGCAATTATGTTGCTACAACTACAACTAGGAAATGCCTTGCATGCAAAGGAAGGAAGCAAACTTCAATCTTAAGAACAGACACTGCATCAAATTGAGCTGATCCTGTGCTTGAGAGCCTTGCTGAATCACAGCTCTTCAGAATGGGTGCTGTCATACAGGCCACCAGCTGTTGAAGCATGGCAGTATGAGGCTCTTTTAAATAAAGTTTTATGGTCCTGAATGCAAGTAATTTAAACATTAGGTAAAATTCATGGCATAAATGGAAATATCAGTTGAAGATATCAATACTTTAAGTAAAATACTTTATGTCCTTTTTAACATCTGAGAAGTGAATGATTTCTTAGTTTTTATCAAAAAGGTCAAATACTATTTTTCTTGGCTAGACTGGAAATCTTCTCTTGAAGATAATTAGCACAATCAGCTTATACCTTTTTACTCAAATTGTAATTATTTGGCTAGAAAAACAAAGTTAGATTTTTAGAAACACTAAGATATTTTAAATGTTTTGATGTGTATTTTTCAAATTGATATCTTAAACAAAATTTTCAGTTATTGTTAGAAGAGCTTTGTTGGCTTGCTTACCTTTTGACCAAACAGAAATTAAATTTAAGGCTTGCCAAAACATTTATAATTTGCAGTTTAAGGAATCTTCAAAATATATCATTCAAGGCCTAAACCATAATAAATCTATGCTGTTCTGTATAGAATGTACAGAACATAGTCCCAGAATGGGTAAGACCACAGTGGGCCACCTGGTTCAACCTCCCTGCTCAAAGGAAGGTCATCCCAGAGCACATGGCACAGCATTGCATGTAGATATTTCCTGACTATCTCCAGTGAGGGAGATTCCACAACCTCTCTGGGTGACCTGTTCTAGTGCTCAGTCAACCTTGCAGTAAAGAAGAAGAAAGGGAACTAAAGCAGTAAAGTAGTAAAGCAAAATAGAAGGGCAAAACTTGCATTCCAAAGAGTTAACAGATGAAATCAGAAATTTTGGAGCAAAAGTGATGTCATCCTCCATGACTGCTGACTTTTCAAAGGCTGACAGGAAGCAGAGATGACCTAATGATTTTCTGAATTAGTCATAACACTTCATGTCAACAAGCTAAAAGATACAAATGCATTTTATAATCTCTTATATTACGACTATAAATTGAACTCTAAGGGTACCTTAAAATTCAGGATAAATGTACATATATTTGCAATTATTATAAATAATTTATGCATTTGTACTGTTTTTTTTTGTATACACACAATTACTTCTCATTATTATTGAACCTACACCACATAGAAACTAATAAACCTTACATTTTCATTATGTCACATTTAATGAAAAGGAGATGCCAAATGCCACCCGTGTGACTTGATTTCCACATCAGCTTCGCAGATATCCTGCTCATGGGAGCATAGGTTAGTAGATGTGAATAGGGTAAAACTGGACCAGAACAAGGCATGTAAAAAATTAGGATTTCCTTCCCAGTGTACGCTTTACAGTGACCTGGTTCACACACCAATTTGCTTTGTCTTCCAGCATTATCGTCAACAGCTTCTTGGCTGCTCTGGAAGGAGCTATATTGGGTACTCCACGCTGCTGCTGCTGCATGAGGCGGGCGTCTTCTCGCCTCGGCCGAGCGCAGCCCAGCACTATCCCCAGCCATATGAACACCCTGCAGGCTGGAGCAGAGGCCACGTAGGGGCTGTGACCGGTGCGGAATCCACACCTGCTTGCAAACGGGGACTAAAATAAGACGTGACACACCCTCTGGAACGTGCGGGGAGAGCTACTCGAACGGGCTCCCACGCGTGGGGAACGACCGGCTCCTCCCAGGGCTGTTGCTGCACAGCCGAGGGGCCCCAGCTCATTTTTAACTTTCTGCGGGGAGCGGACGGGACCGTCCCAGGTGTCCCTGAACACTGAAGGAGCGCGGGGCAGGCGCGGCAGCCACCGGCACTTCCCTCCACCCCGTTCCCGCCGCCCAGCCGCGCTGCCCCTCGGGCAGGACGCAGGGTGGGGAAGGATAAGCAGTGAGGAACCGGGGCTGCCGCACGGTTCGGGGCCGTGCTCGCGGCGAGGGCCGCGCTTCCTCCGGCCCCTCCCAGCCGGCCCTCGGCGGGACGGTGCCGCAGCGGCAGCGGCAAACCCCGCCCTCCGCCCCGCGTGTGGCGCGGCTGGGCGCACCCTCGCCATTGTCTGCGCGGCGGTCCTTGCCTGCTGCGGGCACCGGCGGGCGGCGCGGCGCTTGCGGACGCGATGCTGAAGGGTTGCGCGCCCCCTCAGACGCGACAGCGGGCTCCAGCCCTGGGGAGCAGCCACTCCGCCTGCTGAAGACTGAAACTTTGCTTCCCCGCCGCTCCCTCTCCTCCCTCTTCCTCTCGCCTTCCTCCATGCGCTGAGCGGCCGCGGGGCGCCCGCTCGGCCCCATGGACGCCTTCAGCGCTGCCAAGGCCAAGATGGGGGCGAAGAGCGGCGGCGAGGCGGCGGCGGCGGGAGTGGCCGCGCCTCAGCCCGTCGTGCCGGCCGCCAGCCCAGCCGGTCCCGGCTCGCCCGCCGCGCTCGAACCCGCTGCCTACAAGCTGGAGGACCTGGAGACCCTGGCCACCGTGGGTGAGTGTGGAAAGGAGGGGAACAAAGGAGCTGCCGAGGTGCCTGTCTGCGACCGTGCCCGGGGAGAGGAGGTGCCGAACAGCTGGCTGCCCTCTTCCCCTGCGCCCTGTTTTTTGTGTTCTTTTCTCTCCGCCTCCCCCTGGCCGCTCCGCTCCCTTTTCTCCCGCCGCGCCACCGCTGGCGGTGTGAGGGCAGCTGGGGTGCCTGCGGTGGCCGGAGGTGCCTGCGGGCGGCTGCCGAGGACGCGCCGCAGGCTCCGCGCGGTTCGGGAGCCGCGCTGCGGGGCTGCGGGAGGCTGTGGCTGTTGTACGGCCCCGCTGCTGCCGCCTTCACCGGCTCCGGCTGCGGGATCTGCAGCTGAGCGAGCCTGCACCCAGACCTGGGTTTGGATTGCCTTTGGGATGAGTTCTGCCACTGCTGACGCTGTAAGACCTTTTGGTATAAAACCTGGTTTATCTGGTTTAACTTTATTTACCTACATCATGATAAAAAATTCATCATTTAAATTAGCTGTCGGGCCAGAGAGGAAATCAAACAGGTTAACCGAAGGCAGCTGAGCATATGTCAAATCCCCTATATGCTGTTGCCCTGAATATTGATGCAAAGATGCTTTGCGCGTGTGGAATTTTGGTAGAAGGTAAGATCTCATTTCACAAGTAACACCCTTACTAAAACTGCCTGTTACCAGTGGCATTGCAGAGTGTGCCTAATAAATAGACATTTCAAATATCCGTGATGATGTTATGTGTGCTGTATCTGTGTATTGTATTTGAACATACATACTGGCAGTTGTATATGTTTTTGCACCTGGTTTGAAGGCCTGTATGTTCAACTACGTGTAAGTTTTATTCACTTTTTCATTATAGGACACTGAAATTATCTTGGATAGATTAGATTTATTCCAGTAAATAATGTGATGTAAATCTTACTTTTCCCTAATCTCTCTTCAGCCAAAAGGTGCAATATAAACCCTTTCTTAGTGAAGTTGATGGCTTTAAACATGGAATTGGAAAGATGCAACAGTGCAGTTGTCAGTGAAGAACGCATTATCTTCTCTTGAAGTGCGTTGTGTTTTGAGATAGTATTCCAATTTGAAATGTGGGTAGACATTTTACTGATAAATTATTTGAGATTATTAAGAGACTTCTTGAAAGGTTTGTAATGGTTTTTTTCCCTCCAGAAGTGGTTGCTTTTCTTCATTACATCATGACCATGTAGTCATCACTGAGGACTAAGACTTTGGATGAAACACAGATTGCAGAAAAACAGTAATTTTTAAGGATGGCAGCGTAGTCATGGAAATGTTCCTGCAGCCAATGAAGAAATGTGGAAATAATCCTGGTGTCAACCTTAAACAGTATACCTTTATTAGCGTGTTCTTTAAGATGCTCTTTAGAGGCTAAGGAAAGGGAAATTCTGATTCTGCAGGATTCAAAGAGAGACTTAAAAAAAGTGAGACACTACCTGTTAAAAAGGGACAGAGAAAGATATAAAAGGGAAAAGGAGCAGATAACTGCCTGTCAAGGCACTGACAGAATATATAGTTTCCCTTCATTCTCTGTCTTCTCCAGCTTGATTTTTTTTTTTAAATTTTTTGTCAAATAGCTCTGTCTCAAAAGATGACCATTCTTTACATCTCTTTTGAACTGTGTCATTGGTCATTTTATAGGAAAAATAAAGCTAAAAAACAAAACTGGTAAGGCATAAAACTGTGCAGAGATAAATACATAAAGCCTTACCTTGTCAAAGAAACTGAGCTGGCTTATTTTAAGTTGGTTGAAAAATGAATTTATGATATGCCTGTGTGTCTTGCTCCTGACTAGGAAGCAATATTGCAGCCTCAAAGTGATACTGAAACTGAACACGTGAATACCTGCTCTGAGTGGCCCAGTTTATAAAAGATGCAGCGCCCCACTAACGCTTCTGTAGTGCATTAGTCGAGGATCTGAGTCAGCTCTAAGTCTGCCTGAGGTTGGGCAGCTCTGTGTGCACCTGCTAACATGAGGCATTAGAGACCTGGTTTAAATGGGGCTGCAAGTTAAATCAGTGCAAAATACTGTAGGTTGGTAGAGTAGATTTGTGTTTTAGCTTGAGAGACTTTTTTGCTTGGCTTAAAGCTTTTTAAATTCAGTTAGTTAAGTACACTGTAGGTTTATATCACGTGTACAGAAAGAGTATATCTACAGTTCTTTTTAGCAGTGGTTTAAGTCATTATTACCTTATCCTCCATTTTGCTTTCACTGCTCAAATAGATGGCATTAATGTTGTGAGTTTCACTACAGCAATTTAGAGTCGTCTGAAGTTTGACTGCTCTGATAAGGATAACCATTTTTTCTGCTGATGTTCTTGAAAGCTGTATACTCTGAGATAATTGGAGATGTTTGGGGAGGGGAAATACCCAAAAATTACATAACAGGAAGTTGTGGTATCTCCTTTACTAGAATAATTGCTTATAGGTATACCCAGGCTTAGAAATAGTTATAGTGTTGGAAACTATCAACTTGAGAAAGTTGAAAGTCAAAACAGGGAGGTGAGTTCCAAGGTGTTGCAGCTGTTTATGATTAATATTTAAGGTAACAGAATTGTGTTGCTGTCTCTGAGATTGTAGTCTTCCATGACTTTATGCAACTTCTCTCTAAGGATGGAATAAAATCCATGTTAAAAAATGTTGAACGCAATACCTGCTTTGAATATAGCAACTACTGTTTTAAAGTATCCTTCATAGTCTCAGAGGATTAACATTTCTCTGTTAACCTGACCACCATAATTCAGGCTGGATGTTCTGTGACAAGTGTTTTCTGTGATTTCTGTTGGGATGCTGTGCCTAGTTTAGCAAAGGTGTAAAGGTGGGAAGAGCAAAAGGGAAGTGCAGTTTAGCGTAATGATTCAGAGGACCTTTATCTCCCCCAAACATCCCAGGATTCAACCTTTGTTTGGGTGTTTGTGGGCCTTTTGTTAAAAGGCAATTGGAGCAGAGTCTGGAGTGCAGGTTTGCTTTGGAGGGAAGTGCTTTAATATTTAGTTGATAAAGTGCAGTTACCGCTTTGGGGAGTGGAAAGGATTGGGGCACATACTGGTTTCGGCACTAAGAGAAGTTAAACAGGAAAAATATTTCTTTGAAGGTACTTCCTGAGGGGTTGAACATGTGGCTTTGAACCTTTGAAGTGTATGGGTTTTTTAACTAGTTTCCTTGTATGAAAGTTGAACACTTGCTCTGGAGCCCTTGAAGTTGCCTGGTTGTCCTCATCTTGTTTTGAATTAATTTTCCTTTCAAAGGAGGTTGAAATACAAATGTTTGCTCAGCACATTCAGAAACTGCTGTTCAGGTCAGGATGAAATACTCTGTGAATCTCAGTGAATGTATGTACTCAACTGTGCCAAGATTGAGTTAGTTCTGTGCTGTACGGAAACAAAAAAATTATATACCATGACCACCATGTTCATTCAAAGTTTGTGGCCCGTGCTTATCTGAACCGGTTTTAAACTTCTTGTAAGTCTGGTCAGTGAAAGAGGTAGACTGGACACTAATGGCATAGTTTCTGAATTATCCTTCGTTGTGATGAGCATTTAATATGGGCAAACCTCCTGTTCCAGAAGCCACAGTGCCTGCAGTTGGACACCTGACACGTATCTTGAAATAGAGATGCTAAATTTTTAATTATGCCATAATGAAAAAGTAATTCAGGTAAATTAGAATAAGTAATACAGGAAAACCAGAAGGTACTTCTTCACTTTTGGGTACATAAAGGTGGGAAAAGTGTTACATTCTCAGTTGAAATGCATGGTGATGGGAAAGTGAGAAGGAAGAAAACACAAGGAGGAGAAAGGTGACAAATTTTTTCTTGCCCTCTCTCCTTTGAGATCTGTTTCTTGTCCATTTTTCAAAGTGCAATGAATTCCATAACAGACTGTGTAAACGTAAATTTGGAGTTGCGAATCTGTTCAATTGATTGATTGATTTTAATTAGGGTATTTTTATGTAAAAATATTCTTTTAAACTACTGTTCCCATGAAGTGCTTTACACTAAACAAATGCAGAATAAAAAATTGGGCATACCAGTATTTTCATTTTTATGCACATGGGAAAATTTAAAAATGTTCATGGGAAAAATGAGGTGCTACATATTTTCAAATACTTAATTTCTCTGTGTTCACACACAAAATATGCTAGCCAAATACATTTCAAGTGGCATTGTATCAACATGACAGTAGGTACACAGCTGTAGTCTAATGCCCGGGAATTGTCTAAGTAAGAAACTGTGTCCCAGAGTAGCTAAGTTCTTTACATGAAAAGAACGCTGGTGGCTTTTTTCCTTTTCTTAGAAGCTTAAATTAGTTCACTTTCTTACCAAGTGTTATTTTTGGTTTCGCTACCAAGGTTGTCACCTATTTTAAATTTTTTAAGGCATTTTTTCCCTGTTTCGTTACATTTTCTTGATACTGAGATGATAAATAATAATCCATAATTTTACTTGGCAATGTTCTTGAATACCACAAGTTTTGAAAGAAAACATGGTCTGAATGTTGTGACTGTAATGGTGACCTGAATTCACCATTACGTTTGTACATCTTTGAGGCTTTAGTCATAAAGCTAAATTACTTGAACTTTGTTTTCACTCTCTGTATTTCTTACTTCATTTTTCCCTCCCACAAAATGACACTTGTCCCAAAATAAATCTTTATTATTATAGCTGTTATTGTAGAGAGAAATGATCAGGTGTGTGACTCAGCTTTCTTCCCTTGCTTTTCCTGTTGTCCACTGCTGAGGTGAATTTCAATACCATAAGGTTTATTGTAGATTAGGCAGCAACAGGTTCTTTCCCATAAGTTCTTGTTCTCTTTAGGATGGAAGAAAAAATGGATTGAAGCAAGTATTCTCTTTTATCTTTCAGAGAGGTCAGAAAAGTGAGAGTATATGGAAGAAGTCTGAAAGTTCACATTTCTGCTTTTCTATCTTCAGTGTTTAAAATCAGTCTTGAGGTAAATTGTTAGTGTTTCCCATCACCTGTTTCTTTTGTCTGAATCTAGTTTAGATATTTAACTGGTTGCAGAAAGAAATTCAGTATTCCTTTTCTGATATTGTGAATTTGACAGTGTTATAGAATAGGCTTCAACACTCAAATATGCTTCTTAAAGATAAGTAATTTGTAAAGTCCTATAAATAGCCCAGAGATGCCCAGAAGTGCTTTTTGCAATGCAAATAATCAAATAATCTGGAACTCAACTAGTATTAATAGTTCAGAAATAAGAAGCATGCAAAACTCACCCACAAAATCAAAAGTACCTAACAGCATACATTTCCCCTGCCAAGTTTTACACTTAAACAAAAAAAACTGATGTACCAGGTGAAAATACTTTGGAAAAATTCTTCTGTAAAGCATTGTGTCTTAGCCCGAACTGAAGAAGATAAGAAACCTGCAAAAAAATGGAGATTTTAACAATTTTTTTCCTTTTTCCTTTTTCAGATTGGAAGAAACAGGAATTTTAAAGTACTCGGGGTTGAAAGCATGTAGGCTCTTAGGGCTTGACTCAATTTTTTCTATGTTTAGCTTCTTGAGCATGTTTGTCTGGACTGCTTTTAGAGGACAGGGAGAGCAGTCTTTTGCAGATGACTGCCTTGATATTTTGGCTTTCATGTAATAAAAACTTAGTGAAACAAATCCCTTCCCAAAATTTGTTTAATTGTGGTTTAGTCCACTTTTAAGGGTGATAGTGTAACTAGAAAAAAAAAAAAAAGACAAGTGTGGTGAAATTTATATGCCATTTTGTTTATTATGAGAGACATAGAGGTATATACAGTAATGAAGAGTGATTTTTTTTGTAAAGATAAGAACCTGTGTTTACCTTCCAAGGTCTTGTCTGGGCATAAACTGTTTTTAAGCAATTATTTAGCTCAGTGTAATTCTCCTACTGTTGACACTTACCATTGTAAAACATTTTCAGTGTTAGCTTGTACTACTAAGGAGCAATTTAACATGTTTTGTTTACTTGGGAAAGCATCCTTTAATCTCTGCAATATTTTAGAGGGTTTCTTAGCAGCTTCAAACTGGAACATAAAATTTTGCTGAGTACTGTGTGTTAGTGTGTACCTGGGATATTTAGGGTAGAACAATTCTCAAAATTAGACTGTTTCTGTTCTCTCATAGAAAGACAGTCTTTCAAATGACTGAACAAGTGTTGATTTCTTTTTATAAATAAAGAAGGGAGAGATATATGATACAACGTTTTTTGCTAATGATGTTCAGTTTGTGAGCTGCACTGTTTGCACTTCAAATTAGAGCACTGGTTTGGTTTTTGTATAAAATACAGATTTTTTTAATCCTTATGTTTAATACTGGAGTGGATCGAAGATGGCGATCTGTAGAATTTGGTTATGAAAACTTTCCACTTGGGTGCCCTTTTTCTTCTGGTCAGTTTCTTCACTCACATCCCAGCTTGGAGCAGTTGCTAGCCGGTCTGTTAATTAATTGAGCAAAACTTTTGTGTAAATGTGTTGTCTTTTTTATTCAGGGAATCTATTGCTCTGCTTCGATACATTTCAAATCAAATTGTGTGTGTGTGTTATGTATTTATTGATAACTGAGGCACATTAAATATAAATGAAGGAAGCATCCTTTTCATGTCACTGAACTGTATGGTACAACCTATTTCTATATGCTACTGATGGTGATGGCATGTGAGACTTGTCTGCTAGGTTGATCTGGTCAGTGGAACCATTCCCAAAGTATCTGATTGTCTAGTCTTGTAACTCTCTTATTTGTTAGAGAGTGTACTTCATAGCCCTTATGCCAGCCAGCTATCTTGTTTGTATATCAAGAGACTAATTTTTACTGTGAAGTCTTTGCTCTTGTTTCTTTCCTGGCTATTTGGTTTAAATATCACCTACAGCTTCCTCTATTGGATTATACATTATATATGTAAATACGTATATATATTTAAGTTTACTCAAAAATTTTAAGTTTTACTATTCTGCAGCTTGATAGAGGAAGAGTGAGAATATGTAATTCTTCTGCTCATTTTCTGTCAGCATATTTGGACTTTTCAATGGCTATCACACCAGATCTTTGCTAGAAACTATTCATACAGTACCTACAGTATGCAGGAGTGGGTTTTTTATTTAATTTTTAAGCTGGGATATTTTTTACTTCCTTAAAGGATTGGTTCTGAGCTAATTTTGCATGAAAGATCATGTACCTGTTATTTCTTAATTTGATTCTAATATGCAGTTTGTATATTCAGATGTAGTTATTTATATTTTGTATTTATTGAAGTGCTGGAGAAAGGGAACTCAAAAGCAGAAGAGCTATATATTATAAATAATTATCAGCAGTTGTAACCTGTGACTTAAATATGTTGTTTTTTGTATGTAGTCCTGCTATTGTCTAAGGGATATTTTTAAAAGAACTAGAGTTAACAATGCAGTAAACTTTATTGCCTGGGGAATGTGATTATAGAACCACTGACATTGTCTAATACAAGAGAAAATCAGGTGAAAGTGGCAAGGTATGGGATTTTTCTGTTTTGTTTATTTTTCTGTTTGGTTGGTTTCTTGTTTGTTTGTTTCTTCATTACATGATTCTTTCCAAGGAGGTAAGGGCTAATTACCAAAATCCTATAAAATGACAGTTAAAGTTGTCCATTATGCTGTGTTTTTTATGAGTTTTGGAATTGTTCTTTGCTAAAATGTAGCTTCTTACAGGGCATTCTTGGTATTTGTTAAAGTGTTGTTGTGTTTGTTTAGGGGAATATGGTGACTCAGAGCAATTTGAAATATTAATAGTAATGACTCTGCCATTATTGTTGAAGGACCAGGATGCTCTCTGGATGGAAACAAAATGTCTAGTTAGTACTGCTTTTTATGCCTCTCAGGTATTGCTCCAGTCAGTAAATTAAATGCTCTGAAATGATTTAGGTAGATGTTAAGGGAACTATCCCTCTACAGCCAAAAACAGGCTAAACTGGGTATAAGATTTTTACTTTGCTGGTTTGCTAATGGGGATGCACTGTAATAGCTGTATGCATGGCAAATATAAAAATGGAGGGGCTGGTGGCTGACTGTGCTCATACAAAACTTCTGGGTGCTATAATAGCAGACTCCTCATGGCACCTGCCCCAAAAGTGATGACAGACTCATGACCTCAGACCTCTTTCCTCCCAGCTTGGAGTGGCTTCCTACAGCTCTTGGCTGCAGGAGATGATAGCCTGTACAGTTTCAATTTGGGTGGCTTGCCAAAAGTAACTTCAGAGTATACATTGTAATATTTTTGTTTCTTTTCAGGAAAATTAGTGGGTAACTTCTCTGTCCCTGGAGAACAAACAGTGAGGACAATGCTGGTCAGTCTGTTTCTAAACTGGGATTTTTGTCCCCGCTTTTATGAAAATTTTTTCCAATTGCATGTCACTATGTTGAGTTTGTGTTCTGAGGCCATTAAATTCTTCCTGGCTTCTGTGACTTTCAAAACCCTATAAAAACTTTGACAGTATATCTTTATTTAAGCCACCCAGTTGTCACATTAAGAAGTGGTGAAGCAGCAACATTTTTCTTCCTCCTTTTTTAGTTACTGACACAGTTCAATTCCCATATTTGTAGAAATTGTTCATTCTTTCATATATTTGGAATAGTAGAAATTGGGTTATAATAAATTTTAGAAACATTTCTAAAATATTCCCAGTGTCGCATCTTAGTTGAAATTATTTTGTTTAAAAGCTTTCTATATATTTTCTAGTATTTTTACAGTGAGTAGCTGTGGATCCTTGGATTTATTTATGGAAGGTTTTTCTTGCTTAAAGTTGGGTTTGTTTTGTTTTGTTTTTTGTATGTCTGCTACAAGTGACGGCTGGGAAGAAGCTGTGAGAAAGAGTGTGTTGTACAAGACAGAGCCATTAGAAGGAAAAACAAAAGTAACTGAGAAGAGAATTGTAAAGAATATGGGAAAAAGCCCTAACAGTTAATGCAAAATATTTTCAAAATATATTTTTTCTGGGGGAAAAAAGTTTTTAAAAGATTTTTTTATTTCAGTTTTACATTCATTCAGGCTTTATACATTCATCAGCTGAAAGGTAGATATAATTGGGGCGCATCCAGTCCTGATGCTGTAAAGCTTATGACATCTATACATTTTAAGTATTTTAATCAAATAAATTATATTCTTTGTTCTAATAAGTGGTGCATTTCTAGATTTATC
This sequence comes from Taeniopygia guttata, assembly GCF_048771995.1. Taxonomy (NCBI): domain Eukaryota; kingdom Metazoa; phylum Chordata; class Aves; order Passeriformes; family Estrildidae; genus Taeniopygia; species Taeniopygia guttata. Next base: position 92,843,980 of record NC_133024.1, on the reverse strand, counting down.
TTAACTCTTTATCTGCAACTCTTGACTTACTATAAGGTAAAAGATTTATTTTGGTGGCAGTGGTGATAAATTCTGCATGGTTCTCATGCAGACCTAAATGTTTTAGTGCTCCTAGACTACTCTTGGCTGTGGATTTAACAGAGTACAGCCTAATTTGTTTGATTTGGCATAATTCTTTGAAAATAGTTTTTTTTAAATACATGAAATATGTATGATTTGTGCTGTCTGCAGGAGATGTTTCTTATCAGTGAATTCTTAATCTGTCGAGAAGAGCTTGCTAGACACGCTAATCGTAAGTAGAGAGGCAACATTGTGAAATGATAAATGAGGAAGACAACTGGTTTTGTGACTAATTCACCAGTGTCTCAGCAAGCAGTCTTTTTTTTTTTTTTTTGTCTTTTTTTTTATGCTGACAGGTTTGCAGGTAAACCCAGCTAACTTAAGGGTAGGGCAGGAGTTGGTTTCATATTTATCAATTCCATAGCTTAGTGTCTGCCTGTTTCACATTGCTTTAAGAGTTTCCCGTGAGAATACCTCAGTGATAAAAGCCTGCAATACAGATAATTTTGTCTTTGAATTGCAACTGAAATGCTTTGGCATAGTATTTGGAGACAAGGGTTTACACTTCTGTGTTAAATATTCGTTTAGAATTTTGCTGACTTTGTGTGGTTGCTGTTTGCATTAAAAAAAAAAAAAAGGGTTCTTGGTGAAATGGGGACTTGGCAAAATAAATGAATAATAGGAAAAGGCTGGCAGACAGTGGAGATGAATGCATATGTGAGGCTATACCTTTGGTACAGAATGTTGGAGCTCCTACTAAAAATGGCGTTGGAAAAAGAAAGGGTAAGAGGGCTTAGTGCTATTTTGAGATACTTCCGTTTTGTTTAGATGGGTTTGTATTTACTGGATAATTGCTTCTTTTCGGAGCAAAACCAGTAGAACTGACTGAAAGTGTAACCAGGAACACAGTTGGGTATTCTATATGATTGTAAGTGAAGAAACTGATGTCACTAGTTCTTGATAAATGTATCTGAATGTGTAGTTTTTGCTAGCTATGTCATCTATTCATGTGGAAATAAGTCAGCTATGGTGCTTTTTTTATGGATTCTCTGATATGCTCAAGTTGGGCACTCCTGCATGAAACATGGCCAATTTATGTCCTGTGATAAAATATATTGGTAAACCCCTCTCTTATCTTTGTATGTTTTGGCATTTAAAACATCTATACAAGGGGGAAAATCTCCTATTGGCAGTTGGAGAGATTCAGAACTTCAGGTATGAATTTTGATGTAGAGTTAAACAGTGATTGTAATAATAAGACAGGAAAAAAAAAAGAGCCATCTAGAAATGCAATACAACTTGAGGGAAGGGGGAGCAAAGAGAAGGAGAAAAGCCAAAAAGCCATACTATGTTTGATCACTTCACTTTAAAGAGCCTTTCACGGGATAGTTTTATAAATTTTATAAGCAGACAAGTATTTTTTTTTGAGGGGGGGGAGGATGGAAACTTCAATAATTTGCTATAAAGTACAGTCATCTGTAAGGAGTTTTGCATGTTGTACACAGACCTCATTTTAGAGACTGAAAGTAAACTTGACCTAAAAGGGCACTATAGTGAAAACAGGTGCTTAGGGATTCTTTAAACATTGATTATACTTAGCTTGTGTGCTGTCATGTCCTGCAAGGGACAACATTTCATTTTTATGTCAAGAAGTATGAAATTTTATTAGACATTGGCAGAGCTTTCTTCTGGTATCTTGTGAAGAAGTGTATTTTATATAGTGCAGTGCTAGTTTCTTCTTCCATTAGTGATGTATGAGGACCTCATATATATGACACAATAATTTCGTTAGTCTCTCTTGTCTTCTGAGACTATTACTTGTTCCTAGGTAATCTGCAAGCACCTGAATCTAAAACAAGCTTCAATAATAGTAAATACCTAATGTGCCTGCTAATTTTTCTTGTTTGCCTATTTCATCTGTCTGCAGTGAAGAAATATGCCTTTTGGCTTTGCTACTAAAATTTTAATATGCTTTACCTTTCGTAAAAAGTGTTAATGGATAATCTAATAACCATCAGATTACCAATAGCTTTCAGTTAAAACTGATTTAAATATGAGCTGATGAGCAGGCCCAGATAGATTTGTTTTGTGTTTATTTCTGACCTTTAATGTGTCCCTGCCTTCTGATTTTAGCAGCTTTGAGCTCATTTCCTTAAATGTAGATTCTGAATTATAAATGATATTGAACTGTTTGTTTTTTAAATTGAAAACAAGTTAAAATATATTTCTGTTGAGCTGTGTGCTGTGTCAGCTATAATAGTGAGTGACACCCAGCAATGATGTTTCAATTTTGGAAAAATAGAGGAGTCTACAAAGGGCACATCAAGTACTCTTGGCATGTGAACTATAACTCATTAATTCAATTACCTGTAATTTAATCTATCAAAATGGTGTTTGATTTGCTATTCATTACTTCCTTTACTACTGACTGTGGTCTTGTTTTTAAGTGTATCAGACTAGGTGCGGGTAATTCTGAGGTTGTATGGTGTGAGAGAATTGTAGAGAGTAGAAGTAAGAAGCAGTTATGGCAGTAAACAACAAAATAAATTAACCTGAGTTTTTGTAAATGGGTGTATGTGTATGCTTCTGTTACTTACATGAGAAATTTGATGTGTGATGAAGGCATACATAGCATAAAGAGTGAAATAGCAGAGTGAAATAACAGAAAATCTAAGAGGAATGTTGATTCTTATGAAAAAAGTTAACTTGTTTTTTTTTTTTTCAAGATTTGAGTAATTATAAAATCAGAGAATGCTTTGAAATGGTTGAAAGGGACCTTAAAGACCATCTGGTTCCAACCTCTGTGCTCTGGGCAGGGACACCTTCCACTAGGCTGCTGAAAGCCCCATCCAAGCTGGCGTCAAACGCTTCCAGGGATGAAGCGTCCATAATTTCTCTGGGCAGCCTGAGTAATCTAACCTAACATCTGGCATAAACCTACTCTCTTTCAGTTTGAAGCCATTCTCTCCTATCTGCCCATGTGAAAAGCAGTGCTTTATTCTGTTTTTTTTAAGCCCTCTTTAACCGCCCGAAAGCCTCAATAAGGTCTCCCCTGATACTTGCTTTCTCCAGGCTGAGCAACCCAGCTCTCTCAGCCTGTCTTCACAGGAGAGGTGCTCCAGCGCTCTCATGACCTTTGTGTCCCTCCTTTGGACCCGTTCTAACAGGTCTGTGTCTTTCTTGTGCTGAGACCCCCAGACCTGGGTATACTACTCAAGTGGGGTATTGCCAGAGCAGACTAGAGGGGCAGAATCCCCTCCCTTGACTTGCTCACCCACACTGCTTGTGATGCAGCCCAAGATGTGGCAGGAGGGCAGCCTTCTGGGCTGCAAGCATGCATTTCTTGTTAATAATTTCAAATCCGATAAATTCTGTATTATGCACATATATTTACTCTTTAAATATGTTTGTTCAGTCATTGCAAATGAGATTTATTCTATAATATTGTATGTCAGTCTTCCTTTTGCATGGAAAAAAATACATTGTGTCAGGAGTTCACTTCTATCTTTGCCTGTTTGTGACATATTCCATCTTTACACCTGTTTCTTCAGACATATGAAATTCGCAAATTGTGTTTAAAACAATTTTTTAAAAAATAAATATTGGATGATGTTGTAGTTAAGAAAAAACAAAAGGAAAATTGTACAGGAGCAGTCCAACACAGAAATGCCATCAGGTTATCAGGCACAAAAATCCTTCCTTACTGTTGCAAAATTAATGATACTGTTGAAATATATGCCATAGCCTCTGAAACTTACTCTAATATTGACTTGATTTCTCTTTTCTTGTAGAGTTAATTTCTTAAGAGCAGTTTGGAAAATCAAGGTTTTGTGAAAGGAGATTACTTGTAGCTATTTTTTTTTGTGTACTTTTTCATAAATTTTCAAATGTCCTCATCCTGGTCCATTTAAAAAATGTCAATTATGTGCAGTGTTCTATTTAAAATCTTATTTGTTGCTTTGGATGGGTTCCTTGAGCATGATACTGAGGTGTATAATAACAGAGAGAGATTGGATCCCAGTTTTGATATCGGAAGGAATGGGAAGTGTGTGCATAAAACTCAGGGGAAGGTGAAACTCTGGGAGATTGGTAGAGTGGGTTTTCGTTCCTATTAAGGAACTGCATAGTAAAAATAGAAAAAAAACCTACTGTAGCCATTCTGTGTTTCAGTGACATAGTTGGCTGGTTTGAAGTTAGAACAGAATTTAAGTTTACCTTATTTTTCTGCATTCTGGAGAAAAACAGTGGCTGGTCCATACAGCCCTGAATAGCATGAAAAATTCAGACCATGGTCCTTTTCTGATAGAGTATTTAAATGGTAAATTGGCATTGGCATGTCCTCAGTAACATTAGGTTATTATTATTAACATTAATACAAGTGATATTTGCAATATTTAATTGCATTAGTAATGTAATTCTTGGGCACTATCAAGATTTTTTTCCAGTATGTTTAATTGATATTTGAGAATGCAATTTAGAGACTGGGATTTTGAAACTTAATATTTGTGTTAGGGCTTTTGTTCCAGGTCCATATCAAATACAGCTTTATTTGGGTATGGTAGACTTACTTCCTTTTTCTTGGATAATAGCTATTTATGTGGAGAATATGGTGATATTCATTCAAGTGCCAAACAATGGTGATTTCATCACCTTATCTTGTACAGAGTTACACTAATTTTTGTATGGTATACTATGAGAATTTGGAAAGGTAATGGAACACATGAGTTAAATTCTATATACCTAAGGCATTGTTATTCTGTAGTCTCTTAGGAGTATCAGTTGATACTGCTTCTGAATATAAACAAAGTCTTCCCTTTGAGGAGTATTTTGTTCCACTCATGAATTCTCAGTGTAATGTTTAAATTTAACCAAACATTAATATATTTGCAATGCTTGTTCCAGATTTAGATAGTGTTTTAGGAGAAAATACTTGTGGGCTTGTAGTTTGATTTTGTTTTGTAAAATTTCATTTGCAGAAGATAGAATGCAGGGTTGTAGTGGCACTGCAGCTGTTCATAACTTGTAGATACAAAGGAATTATTTGAGCCTTTTGGAAAGGCTTTCCTTCTGCTGTGGTTACAATGCCGAGTCATTTGTGCAGATTATAATAAAACCTCTAGTACTCACTACAATCCATTCAAAACAAAGATCAACTGAATAGAAAACGTCATAATTATATTGGAAATATTTTTCTGTATCAGCATAATAGCTTTAGTTTGAGAGTAATGTTTTAAATACCTTCAAAGACTATTGTGCTGTATAAATGTGAATAACCTATGTAAAATTACAGACTACAGAGATAAATTCAAGCTTGCAAACTGGATGTGGTTTGAACTGTGATTATTTGCACACTGGGTATCCTTTCCTGTGTGCAATGTTAAACTATATCAATATTATGAAAAAAAAAAGCTAGAAGAATGAACTGTCATTGCTAATACCACATTTGTGACACTGTGTCGGTAAGTTAGGTAACAGTGCTGAAGGTTATAAAGCAATATTAAGTATCATTTGTAGGCACACAATTTGTGGTAATTGGAAGTGGTGCTGTGGCGGAGCCTTGTCCCCATTGGGCACAGCTGTGAGCAGGAGGTGAGCAGCACTTGCAGCAATGAGCCATGGAGTGCCCAAGTGCATTGGCCAATCACCAGAGGGAGCAGAGGGCACACAGGTGCAGTGCATCAACATGAGGGTATAAAAGGCTGGGCTAAAGAACAAGAAGGGCAGGTGCTTGAAGCCCTCTGATGTGGTAAGGTGTTACTCTGTATGGGTTGAAGCCTTCCGAAGTGGTATGATGATACTTTGTGAATCGTGGCTGTCTCAGCTGTGACATATACTGTCGTGTATGCTGCAACATCATTTGGCATAGAGCCTGAAGAATTCAGTGAGTTGCCAAAAATTCTTTTTCAAGCCTTGCAAATTTATATACTTCCTCACACAGATTAGCATAGTCTGTTTCAGATATTCTATGATATGTCATGATATGCTATGTCATAAGTGTCATGCACTTACAAAGCCATATAACTTTGAGGTGGTCTCTTCTGTCTGAATGTAGACCTATTCACTGTCAACAGCTATCAAGCCTATGTGTTTAGAGTCAACAGAGGGAAATAAGTACTTCTGCGTTCATAACTTAGATGTGTAAAACCACTCTATTGGATACAGAAATGCCTTTTCTCTCCTCTGTTAAATTGCAGGGAATTCCTCTTGGTTGGTCCAAAGTTAAGCTGTGCAGTAAGTGACATTCTGGCTCAGAGTGTCTGTGGAGACTGTTGATTCTTTGCCTAAAAGATGGGAGAAATTGTATCTCTCACCTTGTGTTTGAGGTACAATAACAGCTTGCATGCTCTTAGCCTGCAACTTTGTTGTGTTAATTTTTTTGTATTGTACAATGAGTTTTTATAAGTTTCTGCCATAAATTGCAATAGGCCAAGAATAATGGTATTTCTTTCAAAGCATACACTTACTGTGTCTTTTAATGTCGAACCGTGAAGAAGATGGTATGAGCTATGTGGTGCATTGTGGTAATCTATCTTTGAAAGTGGAAGTTTTCCTCCAGTTTTCAAAAATATCAGTCCTAAGGTTTTAAGATATAATGTGAAGACTGATGCGTTGAGGTCTTTAACTACTACTCAGTGGTCAGGCTTTGTCTTCTCTGGGAATGTCCAGAGGTTTTGTTTGTTTTGTTTTTCCATATCCTGAGTTAGCACTAGGTCAGTTTAAAATTTAAAAATGAAAGTGAAAAGTTTGATCGGAAAAAAAATATTGAAAAGTAGGTGATGACCACTGCTGAACTTCAATTTAGCTTTGCTTTCTGAATGTTAGTATATGAGGTTTTCAACCTGGCCTTTCCAGCTTTCTCAATTGTGCTGGTATGTGTGTGCTCAAGTGTCTTTCTGGAGTAGGGCCTTCTGTGTTTAATTGTGTGGTAACACAGAAAATAGCAGGGAGTAGGTAATCCTGGAACACTTTTCTGTTAGTTGTCTATTTACACATTTCCTGAAACACATGAGAGAACTAAAATGTCCTGAGTGCAGGACTTTAAGTCTTAAGTATAAGTCTCACCTGTCTTCAACTAGAAGCTCATCAACATAATTTCAGTCTTATACTTTATAATCAATGTAGTACATATTAAGTAATAAATAGACAATCTGTTTGAAAACTGCTTAAAAATACAATTTTTGTGCACTGTGTGGAATACCTTGTCTTGGTTTGTGTCTGATTTAGCACTGCTTTCAGTGAATATGGACGTGAAATGTAATTGAAAGGAATGTATTATAAGAGGTACTAGTCCCTCAAAGGCTTCTGTCCAGCACTGGTGAAGGAGGAAATCTGTCAAGTACAAACAATGTGGCTTTTATTACCTTGGGTCAGCAATAATAAACCTTTGTACTTCACAAGACTTTATTGTTTGCTTTTTAAAAGGACACTATCAAGGGTATTAAGCTCATGCTTTCTTTGCATTAACATGGACTGACTTGCAGCAAGTAACACTTTAGGAAAAGCTGAGTTTCAGGACAAACTAAAAGATGATGATTGTGTAAAATCATACAAGTATGTATAGACAAATATTTCTGGATTGAAAAGAAAAGTTGCTAATCAGATACCAAGTACCCCTATTTAAACTTACCGAGTTCAAAAGAGGCCTGCTGTTAAAAGTTTTGATCTGTGCTGTTGCATGGATTTGATTTTTATTAGACTCTATATAGCGTGAACTTCTTTGAAACGAAGTGCTTCTAAATCCTTTATGGATTATTACATTGGTGTTTGCTCCTTAGTCATCAAAACTTTATTTTTATTTCTCTTTATGACATGAAAATGTGAGTTTTGTGCTGTGTTTTGTAGTTGTTTGGCTGGCCAGTTTTATTTTGGGGTTTTCTTTTTTTCTTTGGGTGTAATTGTAAGCTTACAATGATGATGTGTATAATTGTTTGATGGCGATATATATCATAAGTTCAGCTGTAGCAACTGAAAGAGCAAAAGATGTTGGAACAATATTTCAAGTACCTGAACAGTTGTGTATCTTCTGCAGAGGTGCTGTTTTAAACTTGGAAGACCTTAATGGCTGTTTCTTTTAGCTGAAGTTACCTGAAAAGGATTTAAGTCTGCTAAAACTTGTTATTGCTGTGACATGGCAATTTATTTAGCCTTGGTTGTTTTATTTTGTTTTGCAGGGTGGTTTTTTTTGGTTTTTTTTGGTGGAGAACCAACTAGATTTCTTCATGCTGAATTGGAGTAAAGCAACCAGCCAAAACAGTTCTGTAAATACTTCCTGTCACCAGGGAAATTGAAGGTGAAGATAGACGTGCTGATAAATGATGAGAGAGAGCTTTACTGTCCTTGTGGGTAAAAATTAGATTATGAGAATGCAACTTAGAAACAGAGCTTTTATTTTTTTTTTTTTTTTTTCCCATTATGAGATGTCCCTGCTTAGGTTTTTTTTTCCTACTTACCTTTTTTGGAAGGAGAAAAAGAAAACAGCTGAGAAACACTTCTCATTAACTGAACAGAATACATGGAAAATTATTTATTTGAATTGATTCTTAATGTACTACCAGAGGTAAATTGCAAATTACTCATCCTCATAGATAATTAGAAGCCTTTTGGCTTAGACTGCTTCTGGGACATCCAGCTCAAGATACTGAGTGTACTACTAATCCCAGCTCAAGAAACAAGAGCTGTGTGTTCACAACTCACATGTATTCACAGACACAAAATCAAAGAGTATCTGAAGAGAGATCAGGATTCATTACTTTGGACTGTTTGGCAAAATATTTCTGTCATAACATTTTTTTATTACTTCTTTTAAATTATCAAGACAAATCTTGTAGACTTAAATTTGAAGTTTTATGATACCTGGCATAGTATTTTATTCATCTTGTTGGTTTTCCTTCTTCTTGCTGGAATCTGGGTTGTTTTGTGTCTCATTTTGTTTGTGGTAACTGGAAATTGAACACATTTAAATTGAATATAGTAACTTCTGTCCTAAACATCAATTTGTGTTAGGAAGCTGTTTCATAGAGGGTTTAAGCACTTAAAGATAATACCATTAGAAAATATTCACTTTGAACACATTTATTTAGAAAGAGGCCTGAATTACTCAAAATTTGATGGTAATTTTTAGCATCAGTTAATGTACAGAACTAGTCTGGAGTTTACATGCCTGGCTTTTGTTGTTTGAGAAATCATTAGAAAAGAAACCAATACATCAAAAATTATTCCCTTTTTAATATTTACATTCCAAGAAGTAGTTCATGTGCTTATTTTAACCTCTCCCTATCTGAAAGAATCAATTCTGTGAATAGGATTTGAATGATACAACTTTTTAAATTCCAGAAAAATTCTATCTTGTACAATTTATAATTTACAGATTCTTCTCCAGCTATTAAAATGTGACACTTTGATAATACTTTAATTACCTGAAATTCTCATCAGATGGAAGAGAGAATTTAATACTTCCTAGTGTTTAGCTTGGCAAGTGTTTCTAGCTAGACAGGACATGACTCTTAGCTTAAATATACTTGTCTTTTAAAACATGGTAGGCCAAGTTTTTTAAAAACTATATTAATACAGATTGATAAGCTTCACTTCCAGCAAGTGTTTGGCATCATTTAATATAAGCTGTTTGAATGGGCCTCCTTAATTTACTTCAGCAAGTAATATAAAACTTAGTTTCTAGGTGAAAATGGAGTTAATCTTTAATGGTTTCTATTTCAGCAGTTTTTATAAAAAAACCCAGTTTTGAAGTTGGGATCTATCTGTACTTCACATGTAATATTAAAATAGATAAAATTGGAGAAATAATGATTTTGCAATGGTTTCACTATGGAGGAAAAGCTTTATCATCCACCATCTGTTCATCTTCTTTTTATCAATGTTCTTTTTTTTTTTTAGTCAGCGTCACAAATTGTAGGTTGTGGAAGACTTTATAGAAAGAGCTGCAAAAATACCATTAAAGAACCAAGTAGGGAAATATTAATTTTATGAGAATTGTTCCGAAGATGGTGGATATTGAAAGTTTTGAGAAGGGAGATGTATTTATAATCCATGTTCTTAAAGCTATTTAGAAATTGAGAGGATTTATGGTTATCATAACCAGCAATCTGGTTACTTTCTGGTTTCATTTATTTATTGGTCCCTAGTATTTCAAAATAAATATTGAAATATTTAAAAATAGAATAAAGAGACAGAATAAACTTTCAAGAATTCTGCATGCTTTTCTGATATTTACAATATTTTTGTAGAAAGACAATAATTTGTGAGCAAAAAAAAAAAATCAAAAACCTGAAATTACAGAGGAACTTGCATCGTTGATGTTCAGTTGACTGGCACTTTCTGGAAATCAAAAATGTGTCTCTGAACTATGTCTAAAACAAGAACCTTGACTGATGGGTGTTAATTAGCCCTGATGATTCCCATGTCCTTAGTTCTTAAGGATTGTAGTTCCTTATGATTTAAATGAGTAGGTCAGCAACAAGAGTTGTTGACACTTCTTGGTATTCTCTGGCATACTAAATGTTGTGTGAAACTGAAAAGAGACTAAACTGAATTCCACGTGGTTAAATGTAGTTTTGGTAGTGTGTTGTTGCTGGCTCCTTGTATACCAAGTAAGAAGGAACCTAAAAATTACCAGGTCTTTGGGATTTTGGAGATTTTGTGCAGCATCTTCTTTGAGTCAAAAGGTAGTCTGTACTTTGAACATGCTTTGCTAGTTTCTTTTTAAGCTCAACTGAGCTGGGACAAAGAATTAATGATGGTGAGCTTTCAATTGATTTGTTAAGGGTTGTGGCAATCATACAAAACAGAAGAGAAAACCAGTGGTATGCCAGTGCCAATAAAATTTGTGGAACAGGTATTCCAGTGATCTTGCCTGGAATGTGATGGGTATAGTTCGTGCTGTGTACTGTCTCGCATTATTACTAAGCAGAAAGACATGTTCTCTCTTCAAGGGTGCTTAGTGGAAATGGAACAGCACAATGGATGAATAAGAAGCATCATAGAAGCAAGCTCCTCTGGCAGGGCTGGCCATGGTGAACACTACACATGCATCTCTGTCTTCTATGCTGTTAAGGTCATAATCAGACTGTCTTTGATTTCAGTGCACATCGTTGAAGGATATAAAAAAAGCTTTATAGAAATTGTGGTCAGACGTTTCTTTTTTTAATTCAGCAGTATGAGATGTGCAGTTCTAGACAAAATAAGGCATTCTATAAAACCTCCTCTAAATTCTTGTTATTTCTCTGATATGTTTTTCAATGTTAGAGCTGAACCCTCAAGAGTAATGCAGATCTATAAAAGCAGTGATCTGAGACTTACAGTGAAGGATCCACAGCTGGCTTGCAGCATGGTGAAGACACCGAATTTGGCATTTTCAGTGACATTGGTTTATGGGTTTACCTATTAATGAAAATCTAACTTCACTACCATTATGTCCAAAATCATCATCCTCATTTTGAGTTGCCCTATTTATGTGCCAACCACATATTTTGTTGTAAAAGCCCACAGTTTTTTGTGCCTTGTGGTTTCCCAAAAGCATTCTCCCAAGTGTTAATCTTCTGTTTACCAGTCTGTTTGGGCAGGCTGGTTTCTGCCAATTCTTTGTCAAGAATTCCTGACACCCCCGATTTCCAAGTCTAGGATATTGATGTTCCATCCGAAAATAAAACAGCAGCATCCGAAAATGGCAGGCAAAATTTGACATTCAGTAGTTAGTTTGCAATCTGATACATATCACTTAATTAAGCTCTGATATTTAACAGAAAAATGTCTGTTGTGCTTGTGGCTGTCAGTAAAGACTAAGGTGTCACAGTAGGAAATGTTTCGTCTAACTGTAAATAAAAGTGAATGCATCTGATGATTTTTGTAAGCATCTGTTAAGTCAGGGCCAGCCCTTCTGGGACTCCGAAAGCAGCCCCCGGGGTCACAGAGCTCACATGACCTAGTTTATTCTTCATTAAAACAGATGGTATCTATCTGAGCAAGGCAAACTTGGTTTTAAGAAAGAGCTGGGGATTAAAAGGATGGGAAGCTGAAACAGCTGGGTCTAATTAATGGGAACAAATAAAGAGGCAATCTAAGCATTAAATTAGTCATCTACATCAATAGCAAAATAGTCACTACATGACTACTCACTAAATTGTTTTAGCTGATCAAAAGCTGCAGGATTGGTTTACCTAGCATCAAAAGTATCTCAAATTGCATCAGAAATGTTCCCACGTTCTTTATTCTTTTCTGCCAGGCTTCAGAGAGAACAAAATGGAAACTGGCTATGGTGTTTTTGAATAGTATCAGGGAATCCAAAAATCTTGTTTTGTAAGATTGAAAATACTCTACTTATGTTTGATGCATAGGCCAAGTTAGTCTTCTGCAGATTTTGTCCTCATCTCTTTGTGTTTAACATGAGAAGGTTACCTAATGGAGAAGATGGCAGGCATTCCTTCAAGCTCTGCAGCCACATACAATTTACAATGGGATCCAAGAATTTTGTTTCTGTTGTAAATAGATTATGCTGGATTAGTGGTTAGCATTTTGCATATTTTATTCTGTTTGCCCATTTAGTCCTGAAAATCCTGAATTGTGTTGCAAACATTACAGGCACTCTTCTTACTGTTGTTACTGATGGCCAGAGACCTTCACTTGCTATATGCCTTGGCAGGGAGAAGGGGCTTGTGCAAAATAACTTCACCTCTGCCTTCAGACTTGGTGAGAACAGCTGTTTCCTTGAGGTGTGGTCTTATCATGTAGGTGCTTTGTTTTGCTCTGAAACTCTGGTAACATGTACCAAATTAAACAGAGAGATAGGGATACGTATGTAAGGAGTGTATGAAGCCACTGCTCTTTCTTCAACAGGATAGTACTTGGTAGATCCCAGGGCTAATCCAGAACGGTACGATGTCCCTGGAGTTCTCTTGGTTTGAGCCAAATATGAAATTAATGTGAGTAGACTAAAGTGCAGATCTGTGAGCACTGTTTCCCTTAATTCTTATAGACAAGTACAGAATATTTCTATTTAAAGGTAATCATAAGGAATGTTTACTTATCTGTCACAAAAGGTCAACTTCAGCTGAACACAGCTGAACTCAGGTGATCAGGGGGAAATGCTGAACAGTTCTTTCATAGGGATTAACAGAAGTTGTTTCATGAGTTAGGTGTCTCCTCACCTGGGAAGACTAATAACACTGCCTTTTTTGCTGCCAAAAATCTTCCCTCAGATATGTGGAGCTGGGCCTTTGTCTTGCTCAGTGCCACTTACTGCTTCAGGTTTTTAGTTTTCTTTTTATGAATCTGATGGGCAGAATTTCCAACTAGCCAAACACACCAGCCTATTCTTTTAAAACAGATTTACTTGACTGTGCTAAACAACCCTCCTACCTTGACTATCATCGCATTTCTCTCTCTTCCCTATCAATTGCAAGGAAGAACACTTAAAGAATGTTAGCAGAAATGGCTAAAAGTATGAGCAGGTTTGAAGTGAGATTTTTAAGTGCTGTAGCTTATTTATGCAAAATTTATCTGGATATTTGAAGACTGTCTAAGCATAAAACAAAACAAGAAAAAGACATAGCAATTAGTCCGATGAAAGAGTGGTGGGTGTGTGGGTACTGGCAGCTAATATAGGCCTAATGGATTTTCTGAGAAGACTTGATGGGGAGAAAAATGCGTATTTTGAGAGGAGATGTCTGAAAACAAATGTTAGATGGCTTCTCAGTCTGTATTGTCTTGATTTCCATAGTTGCTTGCAAGTGTGCTAAAGATGTTTGAAAATAGACTGCCTGGGATCAGTTCAGCAATAAAACTGGTTAGGGAGGTTCTCTGTTCTCACCTGTCTGTGTGGTCGTCTGGTTTTCCCAGAGGCTTTGTAGATTAGGGCCTTGCCACTATTCTGGAATAGCCTGCCAGGCTTTGCTGTTCCTGGCAAAGATGTTTTTATGGAGGAAGTGTTTCCAAAGTTAGAACTATTGCTAAATAAGTCCCTGACAGGTTCTTCTTTGAAATTAGGTGGAACTTGTGATTTCTGTTACTATTGTTGTTAATTCTGACCAGTGGTTTGTAAAGATATAAACTAATAGCATAAGGAAAAGTAAAGCATTCTGGAATAAAAATTTCTTAAACAAGTAGAACAAGTCTTGACGCATGCAATCACTAGAGATCTAGGAACAATTAGATATGTGTTCACTTTTGACTTTCCTGTTGGATATGTCTGTGGAAGCACTTAATTTGTACAAGTATCAAAATGCATGTAAAACCACATTTGCTTATGGGGTTAGTTTTGTTAATTTCCTTGAATCCACATTTGGAAGTCTGAAAAATGAGAGATGGTTTTTAATTTTATTACCATTATTCTTTAATTTTACTATCATTATTCTTCACAATGTTTTTACTCAGAATTTAAATTTCAGCTCCTAATTCAGAAATAACTGAGTTATTTTTTTTGTCTGTGCATGCAGTGTAAGTAATCAGTATTTAAAGTAGCTTGAGCAGCTGTCTTTGCTTGGAAACTTTTGGGCCTTTTTTTGGGTGTTTGTTGGGTTTTGTATGTTATTTGTTTGGGATTTTTTTTACTGCAGAAGCCTATCCCTGTGCAAATAAAGTTGTTGGCGGGTATAGTAATGTAATGTGTCTGCACTGTTAAAGGATTTAATTGCACGATAAATTTTCCAGGATAACTTGATGGTTTACTTTGCTATAATAGCATTCTTTTTCTGAGAGCTGTATATAGTTTTCATGGTTAAAGAACTGTAACTCAGGACAGGTGGGAATGTAAAACTGCTTTGATAGAATCTTTTGTGCTTACACAATGGTAATCCTTGATATGTTTGTGTAGTGAGAACTTTTATCTTGGAAAATTTGCTTTGAAATCTATATTGGTAGTGGAGCTGCAAATTCCATAAAACGGGATTGCTGGAGTTAGTAGTTTTTAGTGGTTTTTGGTAAATGCTAGTTCTTAAACACTATTTTAAGTAATTGGGGAAAAAAACCCCTGTTAAATCACATAAAAATTTTTAGCTAAGGATACACATACAGAAAATAAGTACTTCAAACATAAATTGAGGCTACCAGAGGCAAAAATTTCCTTGTTTTTTCTCATCTCACCAGTAACGCAATTTTAGAAGTTCATTTGTCGGTTTCTTGCTCCTACCTATCTCTCAAAAATGTATTTCCTTTCACATACGTACTCCTTTCTCTGTACCTGTTGCGTATCTTGGGTAATTGTCTTTACTATAAATTGGTCATAATTGATCAACACAATCTGAAATCAAGTAACAGACCAGTACAGGTCTGTGTGCTGCCTTTCCTGGGGTATATGCAAATAGAAGAATGATAGGGAGCTGAAGTATAAGCTTTTGACTTTTCTGGAGAGAGTGACCTTTCACAAGTTAGGTGCTTGGTTTGAATATCAAGTGTCCTTTATAGTGGTACATATTTCTGTCTGAGAATGGGATTAAAAATATCGCACTGTTGTAATGGAATATACTTGTCGTTGTTTAATGAGCAGAAAAATAATAAGCAGTCACCCAGTGAGCTGAAATTTGTGTTGATCTCTAAATGTGTTAGACTGTGCTGCACAACAAATAGTAATCTGGCTAAATGTGCCAGTTCTAACTTTGATTTCAATCTAAAAGAGATATTTAGTTTAGCTGTATATGATTATCTTGAGTGCAATGCACTTAAAAGGAACTTTAAGGACTATTGAAAAGAGAAGTGCCTAATACATTATTTAAAAGTGCATACATTTTTATTTTCCTTCTTTATTTTTTAGAGTGAATTGGAAAATGAGTACATTAACTATAAAAAAAGGTGTGCCAGACAGCTACTGTTTCCAAGTGATATAACACTGAGCACTATAAGCAGATTTTTAAAAATGTATTAATTTTTAGAAGGATCAGCAAATTTTGTATATTTTTTTCCCATCACTTCCTTATCCTACTGAATCGCTCTGTCTCTGTGCATATTTAAGTTTATAATCTCACCTGAATTACTGGAGTTTCTGTAGGTTGTAATTTAACAAATTATCTTTGTTCTTTTTCCCTTTTTGTGCTAAGTTGATGTTTCTGCTCCAACTTTTCAGGCACAGGTACCTTTGGACGTGTTCATCTGGTGAAGGAAAAAATGTCCAAGCATTACTTTGCACTGAAAGTAATGAGCATTCCTGATGTCATTCGACTGAAGCAAGAGCAGCATGTGCACAATGAAAAGTCTGTCTTGAAAGAAGTCAACCACCCTTTTTTGATCAGATTGTAAGTTGTATTTTTTAAATTAATTTCAGTCATACAGAAAGTACAGTTAAAATACTCCGGAGTCTCATTGCAAGTTCTTATGTACTTAACCAATGCTGAGCATTTAATTTCTCATCTGTAATCTAGATTAAATAGATTTTGGGATGAAGAAGAATCAAGAATTTAAAATAAAGAGGCATTATTTAAATATTCCAAGCAATAATTTATTATAAGGTTTTTTCTATCTTAAATTCATACTGTAGAAGAGACATTTTCTGAAGTGAGAGGAAAATGCTAATGAAGAATTGTTAGGATTGGCTCATCAAAATGACTTCTAGAATGATTCTTGATGTTAGAATGGTGATGAAAGTATTTCTACATGTATGTGCTATAGATATTGGTAAATAGCGAAAGACATTTCTAGACTTAGATAGCTAGTTTATAAAAACTTGAGTGAAGTTTTTGAACTTTTATTTTTAAAGAGTTCAAATAACTGCAGCACTTCTTGGACTTCATATTCCTGTACTTGAGGTTGTTAAATGATGGAACCTATTGAGAAGCATTATTTAAACACAGTTCATAAAGAATGCTTCTTTTTTAGTGAAATTGAGGTAACTCTAATTATCCCAATGGTCCCATTGTTAAAGAGAGAAGATACTATACTTTTCTGTTCACAGCACTACAGCACTTCTTGTGTATCTGAGTCTGTATCTATTAATGCCATAACTAAACCTCTGGTAATTGCTGGTTAATTTCCATTTATGTTTTCTCATTAATGAATATATGGCTAGCTATTAAATAAGATTTGTTTCCATTTACCTGCCTTAAACAGTTTTACATAAAATTAGACAAAATTAGCATTAGTTAATCTAGCTGCAGGGAGTGCAGCCTCCTGCCAGGATTAGGCAAGTATCAGAGGGAAAAGAAGAAGGGAATAGTGTGGTAGTCATTCAAAGATGCAATGAGCCCTGCAGGAGGATGCTTTTTCCCTGCTGTGGTGTTGGCTTTTTCCAGCATCATGATGCTATTAGCTTCCAGCAAGTATTTAGAAATCTTGTGTGTGGCACAGTATCAGTAAGACAAGTTCTAGAATATGTAGGGATTGAGATTCATGGAAGAAAGCAAGATGGAGAGGCTGAGTACATCTGATTAGACTGGTTGAAGTATGGATGGAATGGGGGGAACAGGATTTTGTATATGTATCTATGCACATCTGGAAACTCTTTAAAAGAAAACCCTACCAAAAAGAACAAGCAAATTCCCAAACTAACCCCATCTCAATAGGTCTATGTGTCAGGAACTGTGGACATAGAGAAATTTGGGTGAGGCGTCAGAAACAGGGAGGATGCATGTTCATACAGAAGGTGTTAAAAAATTGAAGCAGGGGAGTTTTCCTGGATTTCATTCACACCTTATTTTTCAGGTTGCCAAAGGATACAATTCAAATAGTTCTCTTTGTATACAAAGCAAATATTATTCATGTCTTCTAGAGCTCTGCTTTTTCTATTGAAATGTCCAATGAAATGTTGCATCAGCTATGCTCATGTAATTGTCCGTGTGATGCTGTTTTCCCTTGTCAGAGGAGACTCCAAGCAACATAGCTGAAGTGATGTAGTTAAAATTTAGGTCACAACAATATTTATGTGCTTTAGGTTAAACACACCTTTCTGGATGATTATCACTAGATTGTATGACAAATAACACTTTCTGCAGCTTTTTTGACTAAAAGTTTTTTTCAGCAACCTCCTGCCCAATACATATATGTTTGAGGTTTTTTTCTGTTAATTGTTTTACTGTAAGTGTTTAACAAAAACAGGGAAAAATTATATAGTTCAGCTTTAATTCCCAAAATGTGTGTTATCTACATGGTCTGGTTTTTGCTTTTTCAGTTAGCTTCACCATCTTTAACACTGATAATGTTCTCCTTTGGTTGCAAAACAGGGGATAGGTGTCAGTGCAGCATAATATTTCAGGATTTTATGATGGAAAAGTATAAAGTAATGCTGCACGTAATTAATTTCTGGTGTTCGGAAATTCCATATGTCTTCCTATATGAGAATGTTTTTTCTCCTCTTTCTGTTACTTTTGAGGAATACCTATTCAAAATATAGAGAGGTGCAGTTTTCTGTAGACACTGTAGTTACTAATCTGCTTACTTTTTTAATAATTTTTTTCTAAATGCTTCTTAGGTGCTTTTGCAGCAGCTGATCACTGGAGATTCTTAGGCAATCTTTACTGACAATTGAATAATGTGTCATACTCACTGTGGTGCAGCTCTTCATAGAGATATGTAATGTTGATATGTTTTTGAAGAGAGGAAGAATTAATAAAAATCAACTATGTCTTGTAGTTGTATAAGCTGAAACAGGTTGTTTGTCTGTAGGAGTTCACAATGGCATCTGAAGTTTATGTAGTAAGCTGAATTGTAGAGTAAATGGCACCACACATGTTATTCTAATCACAGTTTCTGTGAATTTTTTTTCTTTTCTTTTTGTATTACATTACCATTTAAAGCAGTCTGAATTGCAAGTACAGAAATTCTTCATTTTGGTCTTTTTCATGTATACCAAATAATGTATCCATTTTTCTGTGGCTAGACAAATCTTTTAAGAGTCAATTTTTGAAGCAATTAATTCCAGTAGAAATGCTGTCCTTGATGATGTAGAAGTTCATTTTTTCCCCTCTGTAATGTCAGATTTTGCTCTTCCTGAGGCTCTATGCCCTGATTAACCATGAGGTACTTGTGATACTGCAGAAGAACTAACTAGAAGCTGAAGTAGCTTCTGTTCTTGTATCACTGGATCAATAAAGTAGCTAAGGATAGAGTGTTCTTCATCTTTTATTATGGAATTAGGGATAATTCTTTGTTTTAAATGGCAGTGTTCTTCAAGATGTTACCACCTGTTTGTTTTCTTCTTAACTGTTGAGCTACATTTAGGGGTGTGGTGAGTTGTTTAATGTAGAAAGAATGAAATACAGTATAATTTCAGGGAATGTGGAAGAGAAGATTCCTGTTTTCTGTAAAGAAGCATTTAAAAGCCACATATAATTTTTTTCTTTCTTTACCTGTTCTTTTCTGACTACCACAGAAATAGCTCTTAAAGGTGGTAGTCTGAGAAATGGAAGGTGTGTATCCTTGGGTTAATTCCGAGGTACCAAAATGAATCTTGTTTTGCTGTCATTTTTGCTTTTCTATTGCTTTTGTGAAAGATGCCATGGAAGATCAGGCGTTGTCATCTGTTGCTTTAGTTGGGAGTGTATATCTCCAGGGAAGAAGGCATAGGAGACAAGAAGGACACCACTGGTTTTGAAAATATTGTCATGAAAGTCTTTACAAAAGCAGATTCTGCCTAGTCCCATCACTTTGGTAATGCTTGATAATATAAATTGTAAGGTTTGTAAAGAATGTCTGGTCTTTATATCAGGTCAGTTATTTGGTGCTCAGAAGAGACCTGTTTTACATGATGAGACAGACTTATCAATTAGTTTTTTTAATAAGTACGGCATGTGCTGTACGTATCCTCAACTGTCTGGTTTTGTATTGTAGGTTAAGGTGATTACTTGAATGTGCTACATAATCCTGCTGGATTCTTGGGGGTTTTAATATTTGCAGACAAGGAATCAGAAATTAGTTATGTACATGGTTGGGGTGGCAGAGGCCATTTTATGGACATTTACTTGTAAAGCAAATCAAAGACATAATTTCTTTATCCAGTAAAACAATACTTTTGTTACAGATTTTGGACCAACCATGATGAACGTTTTTTATATATGTTAATGGAATATGTGCCAGGAGGGGAACTTTTTAGTTACCTGCGCAACATGGGGCGTTTCAACAACAGCACAGGACTGTTTTACTCCACGGAAATTATTTGTGCAATAGAATATCTGCACTCCAAAGAAATAGTTTACAGAGACTTAAAACCTGAAAATATATTGCTAGACAAAGAAGGACATATCAAGCTTACTGACTTCGGATTTGCAAAAAAACTGGTGGACAGGTAAGTCAGGTTTTGTTCTGGTACTTACATTTTGCATGCTAAACAGTTAGAAATAAATGTTTGATTTCAGGTGCTCAGCATTTGGCTTAACACTCCATGTGGTTCATACATGTCAAATCCCTTAATATGAAGGAAATTATCATCTTAAAATGGCTGTATGGAAAGCAATATTACCCCTTAAGTATAACCAGGAGGCATATCACATAAGCAATGACAGAAAAATATTTTTATGTAGCTGGTTTTGTATATTTAAGTTTTCAGCAGTCATGTTGTAAAAAGGGAGTTCAGGGAAATAATATGAACAATACTAAGATAAATAAATTAATCCTCCATACATACTGAATATGTTTTTTAACTCATGTTTCCTTTAAGAGATTTTTGAAGTATGATTTGAAAACTGGATACAGCATTTTCATGAGTTTGTGGTGAAAATGAAACTGCAAAAATGTAGGCAGAAACCATACGGCAGCTTCAGCAGAACTCATTTATTTAAATCTAGCTTCTATATTACTGTCAGCTTTAATTACATATGTAAATTTTGATAATGCAGAGGCTCCCCCCACGAGTGATTTCGTTGTTCTCTCTGTTTGGACTACTCTTCCAAGACCATAATACATGTTTTTAAGAGTAAGCAAGAGCATTGGGATTCACTAAAAATGAGGTAAAAACCAGCCTGTTATATCAGAAGAGTGATGTGACAGGGCATGATGTTATGCCTTTGAGGCGTCGCTGAAGGAAAGACTGTATTTGATTGTTCTGATAGAGGCAGCACAGTGCTGAGTTAGGTGTTACATAAGTGCTCATCATCTTCAGTCATCAACCTGTTTGATGCTGCTTTAGCAGCAATCAGGTCCGAGAGTTCTACAAGGTCAATTTGAAAGGAGTGTGTGGGTGAGGGTCCATAGTGACGCAGAGTCCCCAGGCAGGTGCAAAGGAGAGCTGCTGTATTGCAAAACCAGGCCTTTTTAAGCAGTTAGCCCATTATCAGCTGTATACTTTTAAACATAATCCAACCACCATACACCAGGATGTGAACACACCATGGTTACATAGCTTGTTTTTCTACCCCTAATTCAGCTGAGTCTTTCCCTCAATCCTTTTCTACTTAACTAAAGTAACAGGCCTGAGCCATGGTTTTATAAGGCCTTCCCTTTGTAAGGTTTTACTTATTGGTAGCAACAGTGGATCTTAAGAAGATGCTTAATGGATCATTTATGAAGTAAAAGTCAGATGATAGAAATGAAGTCACAAAACAGAATCAAAATTCACCTTTAAGGTCTGAAAATCTGTTTTAAAATCACAGAATTTTATAATGAGTGTGTTAATTCAGTTTCCACTGGGCAAGCAAAAAGAGCTACATATGCTGACTTTCATTTTAATACTTTGTTTTTGAAGCAAAAATTCTTTTTTCAGGAAGAGCTAACATACTTCCATGTAAGAAAGTAGTACAATCTCTTTATAAGACATTTTCATACAAGAACTTATGACTTGCTCTTTATATGTAAATACTGCCACTTAGTGGTAATTCTTGTTTTGTGTTTCTGTGGGTTTAAGGCACAAGAGAAGTAACCCTTCATTAAATAAGATGATAGTTCACATAAGAATATATTTTTCAACCTGGTAGATGAATCTCTAAGAGTAAAATTGTTTAAATATATTTTAGGATATCAAACTTAGTTATCACTGCTGTTTTTAATTGGGTTTGTATTTTCATTTTGCTTGGGGGCCAATGGAGTTATCAGTTTGTGTTAAATCTTAGAAGACTATAGTAGTTTTGTATTCATAGATGATTTTCCTTCAAATGTACAACAGGTAACATAAATGCAGAACATAAAATTGAAATGAGCAAAAACACTATCAGAACACAAGTGGCAAAGATTGGACAGATTGCACCTTTGCAAATCTGGTTTAGTATTTTGTGTTGCTGGTTTTTTTTGAAACTACACAATATTCTCCCCACTAGCTGAAGTCATCTTCACAATGTTAGTTTTGTCACTGTAGAAATACAGTTATCAGCCCTTTATCCACTAGTGCACTCCAGTAGCAGTGAGTCTATAGGTGTTGAGTATATATACAGCATACACAAATGGCAAAAAGAAGACATGAAGTATTTTGGTTCTTCAAACATTGTGAGGTAACCTTATCTCAGGATCAGCAGAGACATTCCTAGGAAGAAGACACAATATGTAGATGAAAACATGGTCTGCAAAAGACTTTGGATACAATTCCACATTCCAGATACATAATACTTCACATGAATGATTCCATAGCTTCCTAATTAAGATTTTTCTATAGACATTTTCTTTTCTTTCCACTGCCATGTGTGAAGGGATGAAATATGCACCTTGTCCCTCTTCCATTAAGCTGCTCTTCAGAAACAGTGTCTGGCTCATAGCTCATGTTCCCACTGTGGGAAGCAACCTGCACCTGTACCTTCTTGTTAGTACAGTTTCTGAAGGGCTAGACTCTTAATATTTTCTTTTTAGATACAGAGGAAAGAGATTTTCTTTGCTCCTTCTGTTCCTTGTTGGTATGTCCTTCTGTTTATCCTTGTTCCTCCCTTTTCACTCATAGTGTTAAAAAAATTTCACTCATACAGGGTTTAAAAATTGTAAATTTTTCTCCAAAACAGTGTGTCTTTGCCTCAGCTGCTGTTTATTTCTTCTCTTTTCCACCTTGATGTTGCTTAACTGAAGACTTAATAACCTTTTCATTTTCTTGTAAGTACATTCATATAAAATAGATGTGCCACTACTTCTAAAAAAGGGCAATGTCAAGAAGAAAGTTGGGGAGGGGGTTTTTATAAATTACTGTTACCTGAAGGCTGTAAAAAGTATTTCCTTTGAACTTTACAGCTGTTACATTTGTAGACCTTTCTCTTTCTGAAACACATATATCACTGGATATAGTATTTTTATTGAATTTTTTTTTTTCTGTTCCGATTTCCTTTTTTTGTGTGATTTTTGGTTGGGTAATTTTGTCTGGGTATTGGGTTTTTTTTGGGGGGTTGGCATTTAATTCCCATGTTCTTTCAGAGAAGAACAGAACTAATTGTGTGGGTTTTTTTATGGACAGATTTCACTCAGAAAGTTATAAACGTTTTAGGTGAAATTAAGACTTGAGTGATCTTTTTTTTCCCCCAGAATGTTAGACACCATTAATTTGAGTTTACTCAGTTTACATTCCTAAAATTACCTGTGAATTTCTAGAAACTTGAGAAGTGAATAATCTTAAACATATTGGGGATAATTCTGCAGTGTTGCATAAGCTGGATGTGCCTCATGACTTTTCTGCACAGTGGATTGGCAAGAGAAAAACTATGTAAGACACAGTAAGTCTAGTTTGCAAAGTGTACCCTTTGTCACTGAAGAAGCAAGAAAGAACATCTTGCAGAACAAATTTTTGTCAGCTGGATACAAAGCAATCTTTGTTAAATATAGTTACGGAGAAACTGCCAGAATACCAAAACAAATGCTGTTAATCTGGTTTATATGCAGAAAGCTTGTCAGGTACACAGAGATGGATGCTGAATGGTGTAGAATGCTGAAACACATTAAACATTGAGGCTTCACTTCTTCACACAGTACTCTTCAATAGTTTCCCAAAATTATTTTGTAGCTTACCTTTGTAACCAGAGTAGATTCTGTATTTCATGTTTTAAAATTACAAATTCAACCTTATCAATTAGCACTTTCTTGTATTTCAGCTTTTAAATTCAGAAGAGAGAATATTTTGTAACAGTTTGAAGGGAACAGTCTATTCTTATATTTTTGCATTGTAATTTATCTTCAAAAAAGTTACCTGGAATTTCAGATAAATATGCAGTAGCCATAAAACAGTAATGATAAAAAATAATTTAAAATATTATATTTTTGTAGCATTTACTTGATGTGTTTTCCAAAATACTAAATAGTCTGTTTCATGACCAACAAAGAAGAAATACGAGTTTCCTCTTATGGAACCTCTTCCACAAACCTTATGGCACAAATGCATATCTTAGAATAGAACACTATCTTCTTCCAAATTTTTGTGTAGTTAGTAAACATACATTTCTTGATTAAAATTAAGGAAGTAGTTAATGCAGTGGTAATAAATTTTATCTCCTAGTGCAGCTAGGAGACTTCAACTTACATTGGCCTTAATTCAGTTTTCCTCCTGCTTGAATAAAAACACAGTAAAACTGTCAGCTGCTTCATTTGCATAGCTGCCTAAAT
Organism: Taeniopygia guttata; assembly: GCF_048771995.1. Classification (NCBI taxonomy): domain Eukaryota; kingdom Metazoa; phylum Chordata; class Aves; order Passeriformes; family Estrildidae; genus Taeniopygia; species Taeniopygia guttata. The sequence goes on along the minus strand of NC_133024.1, from coordinate 92,819,491 downwards.
CAGTATGATTAAGTCACACAATGGATATAGCTTTTTAAGTTTGGGAGAGGAAGAAGTAGTTCATTTTAAAAGTTGACAGATTTTTGCTGTTATTAATTCCATAGTCCTGATCTAGGTAGCTGCTAGGTGGCAGTAGTGTTAAGCAGCACTGTGTAAAAATTCAGTATGCTTGATTTGGAAAACTAAAGTTTATATTTTTTAGATAAATTCATGATAAAAATTAAAGATATATTCTTTACACTTAGGAATGTAGTTTCAAGAGCCTTCAAGTACATTGGATGCGAAGTGTGTCTGACAATTCTGAGAGTTTAGCTGGAGTAATTTGGCTTTTGCCATAGTAAACTGAAGCTTAAAGAAATTAAAGTTGTAATTCCTAATTTAAATCCTTAACTGACTGTACAGCTCCCTTTCCTTTATCTTTGCTGTTTTTATTAATCAAGGCTAAGGTTTAATTTTTTTTTTAGTTGTTTTTTTTTTTTTTTTAATCCCAGAAGCTCCATTTAAAATATTTCAAAAAGTTATAGAATATTCCAAGTTGGAAGGGACCCATCAGAATCATCAAATCCAACTCTTGTCCTGACCCAGGACATCCCCAGGAGTCACATCACGTGGCTGAGAGCATTTTCCAAGCGCTTCTTGAATTCTCTTGGGCTTGGTGCTGTGATCACTTCCCTGGAGAGCCTGTTCAGTGATCAGCCACCCTCTGGGTGAAGTACCTTTTCCTCATATCCAACCTAAATATCCCCTGACTCAGCTTCATGATATTTCTTTGAGTCCTCTCACTGATCACAGGAGTGAATAGATCAGTGCCTGCCCCTCTCCTTCCCCTTGTGAGGATGTTGAAGACCACAATGAGGTCTCCCCTCAGTCTCCTCCAATCTGAACAGACCAAGTGCCCTCATCCCCTCCTCATAAGGCTTCTCCCCCAGACCCCTCACCATCTTCATTGCCCTCTTTGGGACATTCTCTAGTAGCTTAATGTCTTTTTTACATTGTGGTGCCCAAAACTGCACACAGGGCTCAAGGTGAGGCCATGTCAGCACAGAGTATGGTGGAACAATCGTCTTCCCTGCCTTCTCAAAAAAAAGGAAGTTGAATTAGTATTACTTCTAAAGGTGATTGCAATGTTCATCTTAATGTATTTGTTCAGGAGTGTGTTACCAGTTTGATTGGAGTAAATTCTTCCTCTCACAAACACTTGGGTTTTTTTGGTGCAAGTTAGAAATTGTGCGGTGACCATTTGTGATTCTATTTCGTCATATTTTACTAGAACTGCTTTTATAATGTGCTACAGTTTTCTTTTTCTGTGCTGGAATTTCAATTTATCTTGGATAGGTGAGCACATTTTCAAATTTTCATCTTCTGACTTGCCAGGGAAGGGTAGTGTATTCAAAATGAAAGCACCTTTTTTTATCAGGTGTATGTTTAAACCTAAGTCAAGGGAGTGAAGCCAGGCAAGTTCTACATGGGCACTTTTTTGCAATGACAAGTTCACATTTTTGGAAGGAATTATTTCAGAATATTCTTATTTTCAAATGTAATTGGTCTTTGTAGACATAACTGCTTAGCTTCAGTTTGTTTCATGTGTTTATAGAACTTGAGCTTCAATTAGTTAGCACTATAACAGTTTTATTCTGACCTTACCATAGAAACCTATGACTAAAAATTACTTAAAAATATATCACAAAAAACATTGCCTACTTATCCCACACTTGCTTAACTACGCGTTGTAAATATTTTAAATAACTAAAAATATAAATGTTTCCATTTTAAAGAACTAAAAATATAAATGTTTCCATTTTAATGAGTATTGTAGAAGTGATGACAGGTTAGATTTCAATACTATTTTAAAAACTTATATTGTAAAACAAATATTCACGTATATGCTATTATTTACTGATTTAAATTACTACTGCTTTAAGGACTCCCTCCTTCCCTTTTCTTTTTTCTAAATGAAACTTTGTTTTTCTGGAGAAGGCCATTAAGGTTGTCTTTTGCTGGGCCTATCAGAAGTAGTCCATGAAAAACACTGTTAATAATTCAAAACAAAGTATAGTCTAATGGGTAGAGTACCACAGGACCAACTGGGAAACTCTGCTCAGGTATTTTCTGAGACAGGAAGTTTCTTAATTTGCATATATCTGTGTTCCAGGAGAATTGGAGAACATCATCAAAGCAGTCTGTTTAGATCTTGTAGAGGCCTTTCTTATTTCTGTTTCTTTGTACAGTAAATACATAGGTATGTGTTGGGTAGTTCTTATGTGTGTGGTTTTTCCTATTACTGTTATTTAAATTCCACTTTGATCTGCTTTTGTTGTTTGTTTTGTGTTTTCTTTTTCCTTCTGCAACCAGAACATGGACACTCTGTGGCACTCCTGAGTACCTTGCACCTGAAGTTATACAAAGTAAAGGCCATGGAAGAGCTGTGGATTGGTGGGCCCTAGGAATTCTTATATTTGAGATGTTGTCAGGGTAAGTGATAATTACTATATCACAGCCATATTATATAATACAGAATGGTTTGCTAGTTCTGTTTACAGTATTTGGATTAGTGAATTTGGGCTAAATTTATTATTGATATGCCAGTTTAATTTCTGCCTTTGAAGAAAGGAATTGGGAAGCTTTACAATAAACAACATATATCACTGTTGTTATGAGAATGTTTTCGGGTTCTGAGTTTGTTGATTTTATTTATTGGTTGGGTTTTTGTAGGTTTTTTTTGAACTTAAGACTTTTTTAACATCTCTTTTCCTTATGTATTTTGGAAATTCAGGTTTTGCTGAAGTTTAGAGTTTTATGCACAAGGCCCTTTACATTTAAAGGGTAAAGAAGAGGACTACTTCTGTAATTAATTTCCAGTATAGGGAAATCGTAGTTAAAGTGCGGTCTTTAGTCTGTAAAAATGCAGAGTGGCAAGTAGGAAGACTTTTATTAATACAGTTTGTATTACAACTGAGCACTGTTTTTCTTTAAACCAGAGGAAGAATAGCAAAAAGCTTCATAGGTCAGTTTAAAATCAGTTTGTTCAAATGCTGCTTTTGCTGTTGTGGAATTTTTTTGATAAAGCAGTGTTCTCAGAAGTTTGTAATTCAAACTGTAATTCAAACAGTTTCTGGCATTAATATACTTAACTGTTCATGACTTGTTAGTATTAGTTAGATAAAAGTAATTGTCTCAATTTGCTCTGATTTCAAAAAATAAATATTTTATTCAGTAAAATAAATAACTGAGGGAGAATGTGAAATGATGCTTGTGTGCTAAACAAGGCATCTGCGTGGTTTTCCTTTTACTTTTTTTTGTCTTAGCTGTGTTGTTTGAGGGTACTTGAAAAAAAGATTTGGATTTTTGAAAGCAATTGGCTTTGCTGTGGTGAGTGCTGTAGGACAAATGCAGATGAAAACAAGGCTTTCATAGCTTCTGAAGAAATAAACAGCTTCTTTCATCAGTTTGATTTCATAGTTCTGCCTTCTTCATAGTTCCATACCTTCTGCCTGGTACCTGGCTCAGTGCATTCTAAGGCTTCTTGGTACCCAGGTGCATCAGGTGTCCTCTGTGGCCTTTCCTTATAAATCTGCAGCCTTGTAGATTGATCAGAACAAAGTGTCCTTGCTTGGATTTATTCATCCTTTTCTCTGTGCAGTACTCTAATTTCAAAGTGACTTTGGTGACTCTTCCAGTGTTTGGACAAGCTTGTAAGTTTGCCTGAGCAATAGCTCCCCTGATGGATGGGTGGTCACTTCAGAGCTCTAATCTGCTGCATGTACTGCTGTGAAGTTCACATAATAGCAGCCCAGCTTTACCCAGCACAGCATTGCTACCCACTGCTTGCTTTCTGAGTGTCCTGAAGCTTCGCATATACATTGACTTTGAATCTCATCACAATTTGTAGACAGAAAAGCAATAAAAATAGTTGCTGGCTGACCCAAGCAGGCTTGGCTGACTGGTCTAATATGAAGTTGTTATTAATGTAGGCTGATCTTTACAGAGACCAGGCTTCACCTTTTTTCCATTGCTTCTTGTAAGGTGAGCAGCCCAAGTTGGTTAAAACTCTCTCTTCTCAGAGAGAGTCTGAAAATTTCTCGGAAAAAAGAGATTCCCAGCAAGCTTGTTGCCACTAATCTTAGTCCTAGACAGCAGGAAGACTGTAGATAAGTGTCTGGTCTGTAATATGAGCGCAGGTGCTGCAGTCACCCAGCTGTGATTTAGCTTCTTGCTGTGGATTTTAGTGGGACCACTCTCTGTTAGGTCTGTGTGGTCTCAGTGTAAGTAGATATTGGACCTTTTTTATTTGCATGCCTTACAGAGTTGTTGGTAGGATTCTCTCCACTAGACCACTAATAGAAACATGGTTTGCAAGTTAACATCCTGAGTACAGGGGGCAGTCAAGCAAGATATTTGGGGTCATTGAGACCTCAAGACTGCAGGGTGCTGAAGTATGACTTCTGTATATTCTACTGAAATATGACTGGTATATACTGTTTGTAAAAAAAGGGAGCAGCTGCTGTTGTTTCTGTGTAGGATCTTCTGCGTCATGATACTGTCTGGCTCAAGGGATAAGACCCGGATTTCAGAGTTGGGGGGATGAGCGGGTGGTGGCTTAATATTAACACTTCAGCTTTTAGAGGCTTTTAACCAATAGAGATAGCTTACACTGTCCTGAAAATCAAGTGCAGTTTTATATAGGCTGATTGACAGAGCAGCTGTCTGCTGTGTGATTTTCTAAGTTTTTTTTTTACTATAGTACTTGTATAGGCATGCTTTTCATAATGATGGAATACTGCTTTGGATAGGGACTCCAACACTAAAAAATTAAACAAAGCAGCATTCAGTAATTTTCCAAAGCTGGAAAAGGGACTCCATACAAGCTTGTTTGTTTGGGATGTTTGCATTTTGAGGCTTGTTTTGGGTGGGAATTGTGGTTTGTATGTGTTTCCCTTAGATGGGAAGGTTGTCACAATGAATGTATGTTTTTAGCATTTTATCAGCTTTTTGCTGTTCTTGGCAATAGTGTTTTGAAGCACTTTTCCTCACCAACTCAAGATCTGACTAGATATTTACTGTCAAGGCTTTTATTACAGAGACAGTCCTAGTTAACTTTATCTATCAAAATTCAAAGAAGAGTTACAAAGTTTTAAATTTTTTGAAGGTGAACAAAACCTGACTTCAAGACTTTTAAGTTATTGTCTGCAAGTAAATTAATGTAAGACATTTGATAGTTATTTCCTGAAGTTAAGTATCTCTGAAGCCGAAAAGCAATTGAAAAGAATTGGTAGGTGTGTGTGTATAAGGAAATGGCCTCTCTAAAAACAAACAAACAAACCCACACCTTCCTGTTCTACAGTGTCTTATTTCCCTAACTTAATCTCCGGAGGCCCATTAAATTATTCTTCTGCACAAACTAGGTTTAAGGCAAGGTCCTGTTTAGGTTTAACATAGGAAGGTACAGAAAGGGCAAGGAGCAGGGAGAAGCAAGGGTGAGAAGAAAACTTAACAGATGAATAACACGACGTTCATTGAGTTAATGTAAACAAGCTAAACAAACTGTCAATATAGAAAAACCTATTTATTTTGAGTAATTGAGTTCTGTTACAATTTAATGCAAAGAAAAATATACTTGTTATTTAACATTAGATAAGTTAGGTTGTAATTGTACTGTTATCAGATATTCAGCTAATATGAATTTTGTGTATTAATATGGGATTTGTGGTTTTTATTTTTGCTTTGGTTGTCATATATGATGTGCTAGTCTAGCATTTTAGGTAAGTTAATGGTTCCTGTCTGCAGTTTCATATTCTCAGACCTGTGTGTTTTCCCTTGAGGTTTTACAACTTCTGTTCTTCAGACTGTCTTGGAAACTTATGTCCATGCTATTGTTATACTTCAGTTAGCAAAAGGAATGGTTTGCAGCTGTTCTCCCGCTTATAGGGATGATATTTTTTGTAGCTTCTTTTCAGTTGGTGAAAAGGCAGCTGTTTGTATTTGTGTTGTGGTGTGAAGAAAGTCTGAAACTCAAGGGGATTTTTGGTGATTTATTAGGTAGCTTCTCACACAATACTTGTGTTGTTCTGTCTAAAATCTGTGCTGTGTTGAAAATTGACATTTTCAAAAAGTGTCAAAATCAAGTTGCTTGGTTTGTCCATGAGAAAACTCTTTTAAAATCTTTTAAAGCTGTTGTCATTTTACATAGAGTTCAAATGCATCTCAATTGCCATAAAATTACTATATAGCCAACTGTGATTTAAATTTTTCACAAGAGCTCTAGACAAATTAATTTTGAATTTTCAAAGTGCGAAAGCAAAGAGCAATTAAAACAATGCAATGTAAATATGAAAAAATCATATGTACTTCTATTCTTCTTGATTTCACACTTCAGTAATGTATTACTGCAGCTGATAGCTTTGTAATACATAGTTTAAAATAGTTTAATTGCTTTATGTGTTTATAGATTCTAATAGGTAATAAATAGAAAATTGGGTTTGTCAACTTGCTGTGGAGAATGTGAAGGACATTTATGTTGCTTGACTAAATAAGAAACTTTATATGATGGTCTTGTGTGGGAAAAACTTGTGCATGGTTAAATAGCAATCATGTTTTCCTTGTTCTTTAGTGTCAGAGCAGGAATTTTTAATAGCACAAGTGTTATTCCTGAGATTCTTCCACTTTCCAGTTAGCTTGGAAGTAGTTTTTCATAAAGTACTCTGACTTTCTGAACACCAGCAAAAGATGTCCTTTAGTCTTACCCTAACCAGATAGTTAAGTTATGCTTTTCAGTGCTTTGAATTCTTATGTTTTTTTTTTTTTATCATAAGCCTGCAGATGCCTTTACTTGATTATTACCATGGCTGAAATTTACAGTATTTCAAAGAGAATGCTAATCCACTTGATCATCAGCTGAATAATGAAGAAGTTAATACTTCTGAAAACAATAATGGAAATAACGTATAGTACTTGTTGAAGAATAAGCTGGTCTGTTGTCACAAAATTTTAAAAAAGAGCCTGAAGTGAAGAAATGTTTTCATCCTTGTTTTTGTGCTGTCAGTGATTTCCGAAGCCACAAGCACTGTATTTGTGTGTGTATGCAAGTTCTCTGAGAAAATAATTATTAAATGTTAGGGAGATGTGAAAATATTTTATTTAAACTGTAATAGTGGCTGGATGTTACCAATATGATCAGCACTCAGCAGGTTTTTTATTTCTGTGGGGATTTTGAGGCAGAAGCGTAGTAAGAGGGTTGTTTTGGTCATGTTACAGAGGGCAAAGCAGGACTGAAATTACTGAAGGAGTTACTACATTGCCTTAGAAGGTTTCCTATGGTAACTTTTAAGAGCGTGGCTGACACTCAGAACTCTGTTGGTGTTTGGGCTCAGCTGCCTGAACTGGTGTACTGAGGCACCTCTTGCAGCAATCCGGCATGTACTGTACTAGTAAAGGAAGCACAGCAGAAAGCTTTCAATTCTTGCTGTAGCTGTACAAGTACAGCTACATACACCTAACTGTTAGCTCATAACTGTTAGCTCATAACTTTATGAAGAACTTCGTAGAAGACATAAATGTAGAATTTTAGTTGCATGTTATTTACTGTTCATCATGGCGAAGATTATAAAATGAAAACTTTATCTGTCCCACACAGAAAGGCTAGTGCACTTGGAGAGTTGTGAGCAGTATGACTGTTTCAAAAACCTTATCTAGCAAAACATATACTTGAATTCAAGATGCACAACAAATAACTGACCTGGATAATATGTATTCACTTGAAGGTCCTTCAACACTTTAGATAGAAACTGGTAAATAAGGGTGTGCTGGCAGTTACAGGACAAGATCAGAAATGGTAATGCTCTTTTGGAGAGTATATCCCTGGGTTTTAGAGATAAAAGAAAGGCATTTTTTACTTTTAACACTGACATTTTTTTTCATAAATTGCTTTTACTGCAATTATGTTGCAATTGTATGTTTTTCTCTTCTTTTGTAACATTTACATTTTAATTTTGCATTCAATGTGTTGCAGACAAAAATATTTTCTGTTCAATGGCAGCCTTAAATTATTCTTCAAGATAGTATTTCATTGGTAGTGTACTACCAAAAAGAACAATGAAATCAATTATTTCTGAGGGGAATTGCTATAACATAATACTGCTTATAAGATTTTTAGAACTTCTTTTTTTAACATCTGAAAATTTTCTGTATTAAAATAGGTTTCCTCCATTTTTTGATGACAATCCATTTGGTATTTATCAGAAGATTCTTGCTGGCAAAATAGATTTCCCGAGGCATTTGGATTTATATGTAAAGTAAGTCTATGACTTCCAACTCTGTCTTTCCTATTCTAAATACCTCCTGATCACTGTTTCTGAAAAAATCTTTTCAGAAGACCTGATTTCAGGTTCTGATTTTCTGAAATATCATGTTGGAAAATACTTTATATTGCATTTACACTTTGTCAGTCCGAATAAACTTATATATTTGGTAGACTTCAAGGTGGTGATACAATTGTAAGATAATATGTCTCTCTTTTCTGTGTATTGAGTTATTAAATGCATTTCCACCTTGTGCAAACCCCATTGGCATGTACTATAAGAAGGTCAAGAGGAGAAATATAAACAGATAATCTGAGTAAAAATTAGGAGAGCAGGAATAGGAGACTAAACTGTTTGTCTGTAGATACATACCACTTAAATCACTCTCAGCATAATTACTTGAGCGAACTTTAGAAGTTCTAGTGTAAAATCAACTTAAATTTATGATAGCAGGGGCTCATTCTATATGAAGTATTACATATACATGTAATGTGGGTTTAATTCTCAATATTTAGCAACTGTTAAAGGTGTATTGCAGATGAAATAAGTTTTTTTCTGTATTTAAAAATTTCATAACTGAAATAATTTTTAGTAAACATTGAAACCGAGGAAATGCAATTATAAACGTGAAGTTTTTCCTAAGTGAGAATTGAGTGAATGAGTAAGGGAGTGAAGACAGGAAGTTATTCCTATGTTAATCACTCATGATGTTTTGATGGTGACTTCAGAGAAGCACTTGCTTATTGTCACTACTGGGTAAACAGATACAAGCAAAATTAATTATTTGAGAGTTTTTTTGGGTTTGTTTTTTTTAAGCCTCCACTGAATCATCAGCAGCAATGAATGAAGCATGTCTGCTTCCCCTTAGGCTGACTAGTGTCTCATATTTTTGTCTTTGTAGCAATTTTCTCTTAGTAGCTCTACACAGTTTCCAGTTTAGTGTAGTCTCATTGTCTGGTCTTCCTAATCCAATTGGTCTTGGAAAGAAAACTGATTATCTCTTGTAGTATTCTGTGCACTGAACTATAATATTGTGATCAGAAGGTGGAACACCACAAATTAGGTTATCATCACCAACAATGTGTTCAATATAGTGAAAGCAGTTACAGAGACTAATCAGGTCACCCCTGAGCCTCCTTTTATCCAGGCTAAACAATCCCAGCTCCCTCAGCCACTCCTTGTAGAATTCACCCTCCAGATCCTTCACCAGCTCCATTGACCTTCCCTGGACACACTCCATCATCTCAGTGTCTTTCCTGAAGTGAGTGGCCCAGAACTGGGAACACTAGGTGTGGTCTCACCACAAGTAGAGGGGAACAATCACTGTTCTGTCCTGCTGGCTGTGCTACTTCTGTGACTTCACTTGCTTTATGCAGTGAGCACAATTTCTTGGATATCAGCCCCTCTTCCTTCTTTTAAACCACGAGATGCAGAACTGGGTAGTCCTTGAACATCTCTGCATCATTAGCTTAAAAAGAGTGCCAAGATTATTTTGTCCAATGAAGGCAGTCTGCTTCTTACCTTCTAACCCATCTGTTTTCTCTCTCTTCTTCCAGTAAGTCAGTATTTCAGCCAGAAAGGAGACTGTCTTGGATCCTGTCAGATCCAAACTGTGTCTGAAGTATTAGTGCTATACAGTGTTTTAACTCTCTGTTCTGAGGCAGCAAAACTCTTTCTCTTTCTGAACTCTTGAGAGTGCTTCTGTCCCTAGGGGTATGTGCTACCTGAGCTTATGGACATTGACATTTTTCACTCACTGACCCCCATCACCCTCCTCTACTCAGTACTTTCTGAATTTGTACCACTTCTGCTGCATGAATGTCACTCTCTCTTACTGCCTTTTTAAACTTTTCTTTGCAATGCCACTTTTGGAGACTTCCAAACAAAATTTCACTGTTATGGCATTTTACTGATTATTGGTCTGCAGAGACCTTCATGTAGAATTTGATTTCCAAAACCATACACCAGCATATCTATTGAATTAATTGTAACATCATTTTAAAATTATTTTTTAGAGCCAATGTAATAAAGAACTACTGAACTATCTATTATTTGTTTCAATTCAATGGATATTTCACTGGTCCAGTGCAACAAGTATCTTAAGTAACAACACTGTATCAGCAAGTAAGCTCATCCCTTACCTATTTTATGATGAATCTTTGAAGCAAGCCAAGAATGATCCATAAAATATTTTCTGGTTTTATAGGAATAGAAAAGTGTCTTTGGCCATAAACTGTGAATCTCTTTTGGGTTTCTGGATTTCTTTTCAGTCCTGCTTCTAAGTGTGCTTATAGTCATCATTATAGCCTCTTCCATGAGGAATGATCATCTTTGTAAAGTAGAAAGGGATATTTCTGCAAAGGTGACTGTTAAAGGAGTTGGTCACTTGATTTAATCTAATTGAAATATGGATTGTCTGGAATAATCTTGAGAGTTTTAAAAATTACTTTCTACATGGACTTTTTTATTCATATATCTGGTAATTTTTTTTTTTCATTTGAATTTTAGAATTGTATTCCTGCCAAAAGCAATAGCTTTTTAAACAGTCTAGCACATTCATTTCGTATGTTCTTTCTGCACACACTTTTGTGATTTCAAGCATAGGTGACACAATGCTATTGGGATGGAGAGAGGCAGGTGTGTCATTGTTATGTTTGTGTTCTTTTCTGTAAATAAAAAAGCTGACCTTTTTTAACCTTCGATATTGTTAAAAATTTTAACTAGCTATACTTTCTCTTTAATCTCCATCATTTCACACTGTATGTCATCTCTCAAGAATACATGAGATTATAGAAATAAGGATGGTTAAACTTTTGTTCTTTCTTGTCATTGCTACTTTGTGCAATTAGTCCAGAATGCCAGTTTCCTAAAATCAAATATCAAAGTAATCTTTGAGATAAAATGTAACTGCATGTAGAAATATGAAGCCATATTTTTCTTTCAACTCATAAATAATCAAGCTAATTCCATAAATTATGATACTTTTGGTTTATGTCGTCATTGTTTGGGGCTTAATGTTTGAAGTACTTCACTATTGAAATGGAAGAGTTTTATGTCTCTAAACTTCTAATCTTTTAAAATGTTGGTTTAGCTTTATTATAACTGTTCAGTGAACCAGTATCTCAGTGAGGCTTTTTCTTTTCATTAAATTATAGATGTTACTACTTTTAAGCAGATGACTAGCTGTTCCATGGTTTTCCTGGATATTTAGCATAAAGATGAGGGTGCAGCTTTATCTGCTTTTTTAATATATATTAGCGTTGAGTTCTGACAAACAAATTGGAGATCCATTTTGAGACTTGGAATGCCCAGCAAAATGCAAAAATACAAAGAACAAAATAGTGCCAAATACTATCGGGGAGAAGAGACAGAATTTTTTTTCCTTTGTTTCTTGGAAGAGTTTAAAAGGAATCTGCAAGAATTGTTAGATTTTTCTTTATTGCTTACTCTTAAATGTCCTGAAATATGAGGAACGGAATGGTCAAAGGGAAGCATGTCTATATTCTGCAACACTTGACAGTCAAATATAAATTATTTCTGTTTAACAGAGAACATGTTTTCTCTACTTCAGAGACCTTATTAAGAAGCTGCTTGTGGTTGACAGAACAAGACGACTAGGAAATATGAAGGTCAGTGTAAAATCTTTGGTGTAACACAGCACAAGGTTGAAGGTATTCTGTAGGAAAGATACAGAGCAGCTCTTCATAGAATTTTTGTCTTTATAAGCATGAAACAGATACATTTCCCCATACATTATTTAGGTTATGCAATCGTAAATGCAAAGTTTTACTTGTGTATTTCTGTGGTTTTGGAAATCATTCCCCTATATGGATTAATGCTACTCTTGAGGATGGTTTTCCTCTCCCTCACCACCACCGTGTTCATTAATGTGAAAACCTTGATTAGACCAGAAACATGGTATTAAGTCCTGTAGTGCAGGGTGCCAGCTCATTTGGTTCTTTTTTTGTGGGAGTGTTAATCTCAGAAGGTTTTCTAATCAAACTTGAAGTTTAAAAATTATTTTAAAAGTATAAGGATTGTTGTAGTACTGTGATACCTGGTCATTGTCTTGGTGGGGCTGATTAAACACAGTCAAATACTCTTTCACCAGGAAGAATTATTTATCCTAATCCAAACAGATTTATGAAGACAATTGATACTGAAATTAGCTTGTATAATCTTTCTCTTTAAAGACATCTAAAATTTTTGTTTCTCTGGGCAAGGGATATTAGAGGTTTGTTTTTTGGCCCAAAGCACACTGACTGGTAACCATAGGTGAAGATGGTAATAGGTGCACAATCATCCAGGGGTTTCTTAACATATTAATATAAATATAAATATTTTAACCAGCTGTCCAGTGTTTTCTTTTGGAGCTTTTTTATGGCACAAAGTTAGACGGTAAGAAAAAACAGGAAATAATGTTTTTCTTATCCTTCAGAATCCTTTATAGTCTTTTTCAGGAGGATTTCTTAAGCTGAAAATTTTTAAACTTATTTACCAGTGAAAACTTTTATATCTTTGGACAGTTTTGAAGGAAAACAAGAACAAAAGCAAATCTTGACTTGTTCAAACATGGGCTTTAGTAGATGTGTTTGGCTAGGTTTTGTGTTGTTTTGGGGGATGTTTTTAGTCTGTGCTTGCTTAAGTTTGTTTTGGGACTTTTCTACAATTGACTAAAATTCTTTAATCAAAAATAGTTCTAATTAAGAGCAGATTTTGGGGTGGGAGCACTAGGTCAGTCTTGTGTCTGATCCTTTTCCATTGTAATAATTGTTCTAATAAGATGTAAATCCCACAAAACATTTTCTGGTGAAACATTCAGTCAGATCTGCTTTGGAGGGAACTACGTGATACTCTTCTCCTTGATGCCTCATTGAATATGAGCATGGGTAGTTCCACTCCACATAAATCTGAACAAAACTAGATGTGTGATACTGGCTGGTTTTGTGGAGCTGTATGTGTTAATAGTCTTGAGTGCTGTGCTTTGATCAGACCTGAGATAGAGAACCAGCTGGTTTTCCCCAGTACTTAATGCCTGGAGAACAAGTCTGTGCTTGAAACAAGCTTAATCATGAACAGGCACCTCGGAGAGAATAAACATTACAAGTCAAATATATCTTTAGCTGTGTATCTAAAATCAAAACAAATGTTTTAATATATTTACTTTTGTAACAGTACTGAGAACCTCTTGCTGTCAGCATTAAATATCTGTAATATTTTAAAAAAACTGTTTCCCAGACATTATTTAAAACACCACCAACCCTCAGTTGTTTTTTTTTATAGTGCAAGAAATAGAAAGTATATCTGAATAAAAGGCATTCTCTAAAATGTTGTTGAAAACAAAAGTAAACAGGACTATAATGGTTTTGGGGTACTTCAAAGCCTATTCTTGATCTCTGTTGTGTCAGAAGAATGCTAAAAAAAGCACCAAGAAATCCCAAATCAAAATTACTTGGGTTTTATTGCTGGAACTCAGGACCTACTAGGGAATTAACACTGTGAATTTATCCTTTAGAATCTTTTAATGATTATCACCTGAGAAAAAGAAAACAGGATAGACCTGATATCACAGTCCTTGTAAGGAAATACATGGTTCGGCATATGTGTACCTTAAAAAATAGTTACTTTGATTTCTTTCCTTAAAGAATGGAGCAGATGATGTGAAGAGACATCGATGGTTCAGGTCTATAGACTGGGATGCTGTACCTCAAAGGAGACTAAAGGTACATTCTGCAAATACTGTATAGGACATCACAAGGAGAAATCATTGTTCATTTAAGCTGATCTGTTGAAGGTTTGTTGGATGTTGCATCTGTGTGTTTGTGTGTGTATAACCACATGTCTGTATGCACACTTAGTAATTAAATGCATATTTGCCTTTTGCAATATGGAGTTAATTGTATGAATGTTTGCATTTTTGTCTATATACGAACTGTCTAAAAAGAAATCTCTGCTTTAGTTTGCTGGAGATGATTAGTTAATACAAAAGTTAGTTTTCAGGTTTAGGGTTTTGTAAGTGATTACTTGTGTTTTTTTATTTGGGGACATGGAGGTGATTGCTAATTTGTAGGTTTAAGTTTTTTTTTTTTTCATTTATTTTTTTCCTTGTCCTTATGTATATGGAAGTATTTTACTCTAGGCTTTAAATTTTTGTGCCAAGTTCAATTCAGGTAAATGTTTTAATAAAATGTAAAGCACATGGGAGTAGGAGGAATAGGGAAGGTGAAGGAGAAGGATTTATTAATGTAATTGCAGCATACTTTTTTTTATAGCACTGAATTCTAGTATTGTATGATGGCAGATGTTTGCAAAAGCTATCAACACTATAAAATGCTTTTTAAGTCCTTTAGTAGTAAAACTGCTTTCTTTCCTTCCTCAGAGTTCTAACTTGTACAGTTCCTTACAGCAGTGGTTTTCTGTAGCCAAGGTTGGGTTACCACATGCAGTCAATCAAGTACCAATTCAACATTTGTTTTTCTTTTCTTTGCATTAGTTTCTTGCACTTTAATTCCAGGTAGATACCTTGAGTTCTTGCAAAATAAAAAGAGACTATTAAAATGTTCTTGATGTATTCTTGTAAACAGTATCTAATGCAAAGCTGTAGGTGACTTCTCTCTTTAAGAAAAATAAGTTTACTGTGTTTTAAATGTGTGGGTTTGTTTTATTTTAAGTCCTTACTGCAATCAGTTGATATTTTATGTAAATGCATTGTAATGAAGTCACATTTTTCTAGGTATTTATTTATTTACTGTATTTTCTGTTTAATGACATCTGCAAAGAACACAAACTGGATGATAATCTGTTTAATAATATATTAACTCTGAAGTTTATGACAACCAAAGCAATAAAAAACATAGTATTAAAAATGATTATTAGATGTACAATCAAATGTTTCAGGTCCAAACATTATTTGTGTGGCATTTTTATTTAAAAACTTAATCAAAGAAGAGTCACTGTAGCATTTGGATTATTATGAATACAAAACTTATTTCTTAATCTTTGTTATGGTTACATTAAGCTCTTGGAAGATGAGATGGTGCTTAATTAAACTTGAGTAGGGATATTAAGTGGATCAGAATTTTACTTGTTTATTTGTAGAGGCAGCTATATTCTTCAGAATTTGTTTTCACTATTTCCTACTATTTTCAAGAGATTGAAAATATGAAATAATGCCCACAATGCTCCATTTCCCCTGTAAAAAGTGTGAATTTGTCTATTATATAAATTATGTATTGATTCATAGTCCTAATAAGGTCTTAAATATCAATATCATATAAACAATAGCAATAGCTGAAAGGGAGAAAAGAATTTCATTAATCATCCTTTCTGTCTTTGGGTTTTTCTTTCTGTATGTCACTTCAGAAAACTGTTTTTTCTGCCAAAATGCTTACAGAGAGGAGGGGTACTAGGCACTGACCACAGTGGAAAAAATATTTTTCGGGGACAGAGCAGATTCTGCACATTTCCCTCAGCATCTGGGAAGTATTACTATGACTGCTAGACACAAAATTAGGACTCTGCTTTTGGCTGAAGGTTAGAGACGTACTAGGTTAGAAGTTAGGGACCCATCTTTCCCATTGAGAACCTAGTGATGATGACATCATTTTGAAAAGCCCAAAAGCTCAGATAAGATTTCATGAACTAGTGGAAGCCAGACTTTTATCTTTCCGAAGATATGCAGGCTAACATTTTGCTATACTTTATAGTTCTGTCTGTGGTATGACTTTGAGCCAGTTCATCCTTACGTTCATCCATAAGGTTTTCTCATTCTGAAGTGTTCTGTTGGATTCAGCATAATAGTTAAGCTCTCAGTTGCTGAGAAGAGGATAGAGAGATTAATGTCCCTTGAGAGAGGAAAAGGGGTTTGCCCTTCATTAACACCTGCAATTAATGAAATGTTCTTGAAAGGATCTTTATCTCATAGTCTGTGGCCAGAAACACAGAGCGTTCTCAATGTTAGATTTCAGACTGGTTAAAACTGCAGCTACTGTGAAGATGATTGGCAATACTAGAAATTGAAAGGATCCTCTGTGAAAACAAACAGGAAACTGATACTACTCTTGGCACCTTCAAGTTTCATAAAAACAATCTATTTGAATTAAGATACTCTTATAGCCTCATTTGAGTTATGATGAAGCAATTTCTTTACCTGCTTCAATGTATTGCTAGGTTAGGAAAAAACACAGTTGGTAGACAGAAATCAGTAATTTCAACCTCTTTAAAAGCAGTCTTTTTGAAAGCAGTAAGAGGAGGCTTTTTTCCTTCAATATGGTAGCAGTTTACCATGCTACTATGAAGATTCTTAGTTCAAAAGAAGCTAGTACTCAATAAAATAGGTATCTATATTAAGTGTATTAATTATCTAAGTGTCTTTTAACCACATTATTTAAGTGTAAAATTGAGAAAAAGTGGGAATGTGTATGTGTTGCTGCAAGCTTCTCTCTCTTATACCATTCACTATTAGGGAAAAGGTGAACTGTAAATCTGTACTCCATTTGTTTAATATATCTTTTACAGAATAGTATGATGGAGAGGATTTCATTGAGGATACTGCTAACATTTTTGTTGTGCTTCTTCTGACTAGCCTCCCATAGTGCCCAAAGTATCCAATGATGGGGATACTTCCAATTTTGAAGCTTATCCTGAAGATGACTGGAACAAGACACCTCCGGTACCTCCTAAAGATCTAGAAATTTTCAAGAACTTCTGAGTGTAACAACTACACTGGACAAGGTATGTCCAAATGCCAAGAGTGCCCTTGAAAGAAACCATATACAGAAATTACATTTTCTGATTCATAATGGGTTGAAATGACAAAAATAACTTGCCTCACAGGATTTGGTTTTCTACATTCATAAAGGTTTATTTGCATACAAATATTTAAGTCCTTCTGTCCTTAAATTTCTAAAACTAATGTGTAAAAAGAAAGATTGATTTGACAGATAAGGAAATGTGATAGTTCTTAACTTAAGGTTTTACTACTAAGAATGCAGATTCTAGAGGAATAAGACTGTGAGATTAATTCTGTACCCTGGATATTCTCTCTTACAAATGTGATAGGTTGATACTTGTTACTGAGATCAAATAGTTCCCCTTGAGTTTTGTGTTCTCTTTTTTTTTGTCTTAGAAACTGGAAGGAAATTGAAGTGCTAAGAGCAAGTCTGAAGAACGATGGAGTTCAGAGAGAAAGGACGAATGTCTTCGTGGCTAAGAATGATACTGCATTCAGATACATGTATTAGTAAATGTCAAAAAATATGGAGGCAGGCAGGAATAATTTTTTGCTGTAAACATTTGACTTTAGTTTATTAAATTGTAATAATGATAGTCTGCTCTGAAGTAGACTAACTAAAATGATATTTTTAGGATTATTGTTTTTTTAACTTATGGTTGAATTAAGTTTCCTGCTATTCCCAGATCCTTTTTGCATTGTTAACTCATAGACTTAATTTTATAAGTTTATACTAAAGTTGTGTAATTAAAAGCACAAATTAGTATATATGTATATAATGGATACAGTACAACGAAAGCACAGGAATTGTGCAAAGATGTAAATTTTTGTACTTTGCAGAGTCTATGATTTTTATTTTTCAAATAATGTTTTGCAGAAGTTCTTTAGGAATAAAAGTCTTAAAAAAGGATAAATGAGTTTTTCATCATCTTATATACATTTTATAATTGTTTGTAAAAAACAAAAATAATTACGTTTTAAATAAGATTTGTACCTGAAATTTCCAATGCCTCACATTTACAGCCGTAGTACTTGAAAGCAGAAAGACCAGGGCATGTTTTATTTTTGTTAAAGATGTATCTTAATGGCTAATTTATGAAGTTCTGTTGCAATTATGTCTCTTTGAGAACCAGAATTTTGAGTGATTATACAGTCTGAAATGAGATTCCTCACATGAAAACTCACTAAACATGCAAGTCAGTCCATCCTGATAAAAGGGCTTTAACTGGCTCTGACAGAAATTGTTCCCTCACAAGCTTATTGTCTTCTCCAAATGTAAATCATGAGCCATAACAGACCTTTTTCATTAGTGAAATAGTTCTTGTAGAATGCTGTAGACTTTAGAATATCAGAGGGAAGACTGAATATATAGTACAGCCTTATTTTTCAGTTCCTCCTTTTTTGAAAATGTCCTAGTCCCTGCTGCCAGCAATTTCATATGCACAGAGTTCAAACTTTGGATGCACAGAGACTCTTTTTTCATTCTATGTTAACATCTTTCTAGCAGCTGGAGCACACTGTTTGGGAAGTGTTTGCAATATTGTTTCATTTTAAGTAGCACTAAATATCAGTATGTGCATATGTATGTATCTCTAATATGAATGCACAGAAACATGAAGGTAGATTGAATACTAGGAAGAATCTCTTTTTAAGGGTTTTTTTCATGTTACATATTGTGATACTTGTGTTAATATGAGGGAGTTGATTTTGAAGTGCTTCAATTAAAAAAAATTACATTTTTTAAGATGTTGTCAGTTTAGATAACTTCTAGTGAAATTGCCATATTTAGACCATTAATTTTTTTTTCAGAACACCTCAGCTCTCTGGAGTTCTACTACTGTGATTATGGCTCTGCATAATACTGTTTAATTAGATCATACAGACAGTATTTCCCAAAAACTACACTCCACATTTTTGATGTGAAAGCAATGAGAAATGTAGGCCGAAAATTTGCTTTTCTAAACTAAATCCTGAATGCCTATATTCTAGTAATTGATACTGAAATTGTCATATTTATAATGTTATGGCAGATCTGTTACTGGAGTCTCTTTGTGGAAAAGTGATCACAATTTTTTTTTTTTGTTTAAACAGTACAGAAATGTTATCGAGAACTGTAACTTCTAGGATATTAGATTATGTCTTCATAAAGCAAGTCTTACTGAAGGAGATTGTATAACTCTTGTCAAAAATGCACATTGTGTAACAAAATCAGGATATTTCAAAATGATAATTCTGGAATATCACAAAGCTGTCTTGATGTTATGGAAGTTGATGGCCCCAGCTGCCACTCAATAATTACTGTGTAGGAATGTATAATGAAATATAGGACAATCCGTAGGAAATTACAGTTTTAACCTAGTGTAAGGACCTTATTCTCTTGGAAAGATTAATCTGGCCCACTATATTTGAATCTGTGGAATTAGTTATTCTGAATAAATTGGAAAAACTGAAACACATAAAACACATTTTGTGTAAGGGGGAGAAAATGGGGAGTTTTCTTAATGCACGAATGGATGGTATTTTATGGACTCTAAATACTTCATACATCAATTTCTTATTTTAAAATTTACATACTGCAACAAGCAAGTGTGCTAAATGTAGGATTTTTCTTCAAATTTCGAAGCTGTTCTGTGTTTAAGTCCTCAGATCTGAGGAAATGAAGTTGAAATTGAGTCATTTGCCACAGTGGCAGTTAGAAGTTTTGAACCCTTGAACAAAAGGAGATATGAATTTTCTTTTTATGACCCTTATCCGTTGCTGGCAGTGGATGCACTGACATTCATTATGATGGAGACTTAAGGAAGTGAATACATATTATTAATAATGATAATCCATTGACTTTACTTTGTTTCCAAGCCATGTGTATACACACCTAACTACTGACCTCGTCAGCATGCTTTCTAGTACAAAACTGCTTTCATTTTTTTTTAATTAAAATACTGAAGTAATAGGTAAAACCAAAACATTTTTGAAGCATTATTTCAAGCAATCAGTTATTTTTTCTGTAGTCCTGGACTTGATGAGGTGTTATTACCTGGCTATTTTATTTATTTGCACAAGTGAATCTGCTTTAAGTCTTCACTGGGAACTTCATGGCCCACTAATGTAGTTCTGTCTGAGTGTTCATGCAGGTAAACACTGCACTAGGAATTCTGGATTTATGGCTTTCTTTTAAGAAGACTAGAAGATTTTTTTAGTTACTATTCAAGTAGGGTGTTCTCTGAAGTTCGTTTTATTTTGATTGTTTCTGCTAATGTCTACTTTTGCATAAAGACTGTTGTCTTGAAAGGGAGTCTTTGATATTCTACATCTGTGAACAAGAATGTTTAACATAAAAAAAAAACAACCTTTATTTTTGAGTTTTATATCTATATTTTTAATTGCCCAATCTGAGGTTTTAAGTGATAAACATGAATTGTAAACTCAATTGCCTTGTAACCAAATGATATAAATGCTTCATGATTTCAATGAAGAATATGCTGTAGATTTTCCTGTAAATGAGCTTGATCAATGAGTATGTGTGCTACTGAGCTTTAACTAATGTGATCTTCCACTGTAGAAAGTCATTGTTATGGATCAAATATAGGTACTAAACTATGTTTAAATGGATAAACAGGGATTTTACAGTTTTGAAAGCAATGAAGATAAGGCTGTTCCACAGCCCATCTGCTTGCCATTCAGAAGAGTTGTGATGCAGTGCTTCCTATGCTATAGAACTATTTTTCAGCTTTCAAAGACTGTAGCATGATTCCTTTTTGTACTGTACTGTGTACAGACTTCCCATGTTTTGCACTTTTCTATGGCAAACCTTGACTGCTTTATAAGTACTCTGTTGTGTAGTAAATAGCGATAGTGGTAGCAGGCGTTTGTGTGCTGCATAATCAGTTTGGACTGCCTGACTTGCGAGGTTCACTTGGGCTAATGTTGTGTGTTGCTGGTTGCTTGTTGTAGCTCACATGTAAGTACTCTTCAAGTTACAAAGTCAGCCCTCATTGCACAATGAAAAATCACTGTGATCTGTACATAAACCCTAGTAAAACTTTATTGCTGTTTAATTTAATGTAATATCTGTCAAATCTGGATTCATTTAATAAACCTTTATATCTTTTCAAATGTTTAAACTTAGTTTGCTTCCATTTATGCTAAAAGGATATTGGGGTTCTTCATCCAAGAAAATGGTAAAGGGGAGAAAAGAGAAGCAGAAAAACAACTGTTCCTTCTTTTCACATTGTAAGCCTTTTCAGAAATGACAAGTGTTGGAACAGATTTCAGATGGTGTGGAAGAAGCACCAGAAAGTGCATTTTCAAAACCATTTCAGGTACTGCACCAGGTATTCGCACCAAAAGTGTTAATTTGAACTTCTCATTAAACTTTGACCATGTGACCCTAATTGCTTTGGCATTTTCACAACTTAATGACCTGAACACTGTCCAGAACACTCAATTCAATCAGTGTCTTTAAGCATTGAAAAAAAAAATCTTAAAAAGTCTACCTGACTTATTCTTTATTTCATCTTCCATCAAAACTTGAAAAGTTTGTTTCTAACAAAATTTGTTTAGCTCTTTAAATTCCTTCTCTTGGGTCAAATATATTTTATTTCTCATCTCCAAGATATCATAATCTGGGGATAATTACACAGTCATAGAACCTACTGGATATTTGGACTGGTTAAGGGTTCACTTGTTAAAGATGGAATTGGGTTTTTTTTGTGCCTGGTATCATTCTAATTTCTGTGCTTTGATGTTTTTCTCTTGTAAACCACTATGTCATGTGCTTCAAGATTGAAGACTGCTAATGGAAAGTGAAGGAACACTGCAATGAGCCCTGGCAAGCTTTTAGTCATGTCTTTGACATGGATTGAAAGAACTTTTCAGTTAAATTTTTGAATTTTCAGGAATTTTTTGAATGGCAGAATGAAAGAATTTTGTTTGGTGTGTTGTTCATACCCCAGCCATGTGTGGGAGTTATTGTTCATTTGTCCTGAGTGCTACATCTTTTTTGAATGCACATGTAACTCTCTCTCTTTTCCAATAGAAGCCATTTAAAATACACTTTTTCACTCATTCAGGGCAGGTAAGTTTTGTTCACTACCCCCAAATCTCTCACTTCATACACTTTGTTAGGCCTTTTTAGGACAAAACACTCTTAAAACCTCATTTGACAATAGCCCACTGTTCTGTGGCCCTCTGTTAACTAGTAAAGTTATGATACCCTAAGGAATGGTAGAAAGCAGCTGGCATTGTTACATCTGGATCCTGCCCAGTACTCTGTGAATTCTTATATAATTCACAAATCAAGCCCTTCCACATGCAAACTCCTGCTAGTTGCTTCAATCTCAGCTGCAGAATTCAGGCAGCTTTTCACAGAGAAAGTAAAAGGCTCTTCTGCTGCTCTCAGAAGACAACTCTATTCTGTCTTTCATGCCCTTTTTCCCTCTACCCTTCAAGAAATCACCATATATGAATGTATGTCAAGCTTTGCACTTATCCTTGAAACCAGAAATACTGTAAAATTTTAGCAAGCTGAATTGTACAATTTTCTGTGTGTCCAAATACTTTTCCAGTTTTGTGCAATCATATTTCAAACTATTATTCTGTGAAAAGTGCAGCAGTCTTTGGGGCTTTTATACCAACTTCAGCTTCAGGTAGGTTTATCTGATTCACTGCGCTTGTTTCAATGCCAATAAGTTGCTGGAGCAGTTGAGAGTCTTAACATCTCTTACTGCATCTGTAGTTCAGGCCACTGGAATTCTCTGCCCACTGAGGCACATCCCAAAACTGATAAGCAGCCTTAGACATCAAAAATGCAGGCCTGTCCTTCTTCTATTATGGAGAACTCAAAAGTGCCATGCTGGTGGTGTGTCTACTGGTTTTTACATGATCAGACTACAGATAGATACCTTGAAAAGTGTAGTTGGTGCCAGATTAAACAACTAACCAACTTCAGGTTTCTTTGTTTTTGTTTGTTTGTTGGAGGTGTTTTTGTTAGTTCAATTATTCTCTCCAGTATATTGTCCCTATTCTGGACTATTACAAAAAAGCAGGCAAATTAATGAGAGAAACATATTTTGGGAAAAAAAAAAAAAAAAAAAAGCTTGCTTTGGTAATTCAAGAAAAAACTTGATATGCCAGACCAGTACATACTTGCACATGCAATCTATTACTAAGTGTTGTAGTCCTATCACTGAATGTTGTAGAAAAAATGGTGCCTGCTTAGGTTTATGCTGGCTTTTAAGCTAGAATTCCCCTTTTTTTCAATATTGTATCCAAAAATGTAGTTTTGAGAGTCAGAGTTAGTTTCAACTTAAGTCAGTAATCAGTCTAGTTTAGAGAATCCTTGATACTAAAATCCCTTGGTTGGAGGCCAGTGCTTTAAAATCATAATGCTCTTAATTTTCTGCCCAAGTGTACTGTGCAGAGGAGGTAGTTGTGCTTTCAGTGCCAATACTACTGCAGTTCACATGAAGTAAACAGAAACTTGGTCGAGACTGCAGAGCCTAAACTTAAGTCTTTCTAACTTGAAGGACCAAGTCAGTCTCTTTGAGCAGCTTTGTGAGGGTATAACTGAGCAGCTTAGCAAATACCAAGACTGAGGTATAGAAAAACTCTTGAGCTTACAAAGGCAGCTCTTCAGAAGTTAAGTATTAGAGAAATCAGTTTTTGATTTGGAATACAAAGGTAAAAGATTCTGTGCTGTTATGTGCTTCTGAAGTTTTGTGAACAAATGCCAAAAATATGGAATGCTTCTTGTTGTGTGTATAATATCTAGTAGCTTCTTTGGTCTGCTTTTATTTTCCCAGTTACAAAGAAATTGTAGTTGAATTTAGGACCTAAATTCATCTTCTAAAATCAAGCTGTTTCTGCAGCACCATTAAGTGAAGTAGTGCTTCTAGGCTGTGTTAATAAGTAAATAAAACATTCACAAGTGGCATGTCTTCCATTTGTACTGATAACCAGTTACCTTTGATGCAGGTTAACTAGATGGCCTAACATTCTGTTCTTAGTTTTTGGTCAAGTTTTTACCTTTTCTGCTAGCAGGTTTTGCAAACAATAACAGTGAGTAAACAGAAGTAGGTAATTTTTTTCCCTGTTAATAAAGCTGAGCTGTCAGTTGACAGTGTAAATGCATTATCAAGGAACAGCAGTCTCATGTAAATGCATTACCCAGAAACAGCAACCTATTCAGATTAATAAATTCCTGCTTTGAATGTGTTCAGATTTCGTTTTTCTTATTTTTTCTTATTTTTCTGTAAACTTTTCCTGGGCTGTGCCTTAAAGCAGCACTGCAGTCCTGTGCCATGGCTTTGGATTTATGGAGTGAAATAGTCTTCATTAAGATAACTTACCAGTCTAGGAAACAAACTTCCATTGGGCTTCTGGTGACAAACAAGATTTGGTGAAGATGCTTTATATTTCCAAGTATAAAATAAGATTGAATGATCAGTGAAGTGATTATTTTTATAAATAAAGTAAATAAATTTAATTTTAATTAAAAATTAAAACTAAATCGATTTTTTATCATGCCAGTGCTAAAATCATGAGCAGTACTGAAAGTTACTTAATTTGTTGTGGTGTGTATGCTGAATTTTCTGGTTTCAAACTGTCAAAAAGAATAGTAATTAATGCAATAAAAATGCAAATGAGGAGTCATTTACCTTGTATTGTGTTTAAGCTTCTAGTGTATTCTGTACATTGAGTGGAGATGTCATCCTACTTGAAGTAATTAATTCCATAAGTTTGTTCTCTCTCTAAATCTCTTTACTTGATCCAAGATTGGCATAACTTCAAGCAAGTAAAAGAAGAAAATCTGCAAGAAGAATATAGAAACAGTCAATGACATTTAGAACATATGTTGTCCAAAAGTGTGAGGGTTTTGTTGGGTTTTGGTTTCTTTTCTCTGCGTAGGGCCATATGAACATCATATATTGGAAGCTAAAACAAAAGCCACCTTGAGACACAGCTTTGAGTTGCAGTATAGTTTCATATATTGCCAATAAAGTTCTTGCATTTACTTTTCTTAGTTAGTTCCTTTTAAAGGATCGATAGCTGCATTTTTCTGTAATGTTTTGCAAGTGTTTGCTTCATGTTCAAGCTTGTTTCCCTGTTGCCCTGAGGGTGACATTCAATGGAGTTCATTTCTGTTTATTCTATTGAAAAAATCCCTGATCCCGTTTTTTTTTTTTTTTTCTCAGTGTGTTATGAGTGATAGCAGCAATGCATTACAGATTAATTATTGTGAAAGACAATTCATGAGGAGACAAAAGAGAGAACACATCCTCTCATGGTATTTAAAAGGATCTCCAGTAACATGATTAAATTAAAATTCTTTAAAACAAGGCCTTAAAGATACAAAGCTTAAGCAATAATGAAATAATAAATAAAATTTCTATTATTAATTTCAATAGATCCATTTACCCAATTTATCTCAGTTTGCTTGTTTTGAATAGTGGAAAATGAGTAAGGCTGTATGTAGGTGTCTGGGAAAGCAGGGTGCCTGGGTAATGTGAAAACCTTACCTTCTTCAAGATGCTCTAATAGAAATATAACACTGCAGAACAAATATTTACCTGTGGCAAGAAGGATAAAAATATATCTGCATTGCATTTATTGTCTGGCATCACCACAGCACATTTAGGCAGTGTACCTTTATTTGCTTGAGGGTTAAATGTTTTCAAATTGGAAAAAGGACTATGTGAAATAAAAATCTCCAGTGCTTATTTCCTTTGATACTGTATCCCCTTCTATGAGAATAAAACCAAAACCAACTAAAAAAACTCCACCACCCATGCAGTAGTTGATTTAAGGCAGATGCAGTTTCTAGGGCTGGAGAGAGGTCTTGAAACTAAAGAAGAGCAATGTCTTGGGAGTGGGAGAGGAAGTGTTATATCCTTGGGTTTGAAAGTTCTCTGTCAGAATCTCATGCAAGTACCTTATGTTACACCAGAGGAGCTCAGGACTTCAAGGATCAAATTAGGTAGATTAATTTGAAGCAGGAGAAGGAAATACTTAAGGAAAGTTTTGACTTTCATTTGACCATCTCACGGAAGCACAGGGTGATTGGGGTTGGAAAGGCTCTCCAGAGATCAGCTGGCCCAATGCCCCTGCTCAGGCAGAGCCATCTGGAGTCAAAGCAACAAAACAATACTTTGTACTAATCTTAAGTGACAGTCTTAGAACCGTCCTCAAAAGCTGAGAAAATAAAATACACACTGCTCCTTTTTTTTTTTTTTTCTGTATTTCACTGAAAAATAAAGCCTTTGTTTTTAGATTAACATTTTTTCCATTTTTAAGTTTTCTAATCAGCCACTATTAACAAGTTATTATTTATAAGTAATATAATTAATTATTCTCACAACTTAAACTGCAGTGGAGTTGAAATTACAAAGTATGAATTTTGTTCAGTTCCCTATGTTCTCAAATGCTACAGAAGGACTATTTAACCTCTCTGAATTCATTGAGGTCTGAAGCTGTGAAAGGGACCATGTGTTGGTGCCAGCTGCTGCACACTGGTTGCTCATGACAAGCGAGTCCTGATTAAAAGTGGTGCTGGATTTGCTGTCCATAGACAATTTTGAATTTTCATTTGGAAGAAAAATGATTTTTTTGGTCAGCAAGTTCATGGTAAAAAATTGTTACCTTAGTGACTTCCACGTGTAGAACCAGTTTCCAGTAGCTAATAAATCTTTTTGCCTCAGAGGTGTTCTAAATGGCCATGCCATTTAACCTCTATTCTTACAAGTCTGAAAGCTAGTGTGGCCTTTCTGTGGATTGCAGAGGCAGGTTAATACAGTTAATACAGTTAACTGTAATAAGTTAATACAGGTCTCAGTTCTTTGCAAATTGAGGGATAAAACCTGGTATGCTTACTAGTTGCTGGGTGTGCACTCAATCCAAAGAGTGTTGGTTGCTGTGCACAACACGCCTCTATCAGACAGAGAAGTTTCACAAGAAACTAACTTGCGGCCAATTCTTTCTATGGTGATGTGACAAGCTGACAAATAATCATATCTTGCATTTCCACCAGACATTGTCTGATTAATAAATGCTGATCCTACATGGCTGGCTGGAGTGCGGGAAGGGAATGTGCCTCCACAAAAAAGCCTTTGCAGGAGCCACGAGCCCAAGCATCATCCCGTTTGGCTTGCCAGCCACATTTATCCCAGGCAGATGGGAATGAAGCACAGCAAGACCTCTTGGAAAAGAGGTTTCCTGGGTCAGGGAAGGCATTCAGGACAAAGGCTGGAGCAGCCTCACATCTGTTCCTGGGACAGAGTTGTGCCATGGGTCTGAAGACACACACTTGCCTGCTCCCACCTGGTTTTATTCAAGAACCCCAAATGTATAACTTCCATATTGTTCATGCAGGGGGCCTCATGTCAGCAAAAGAATTCTCTTTAATATTTTGGCTTTTGCCAAAGCACAGAGTATATCTTCTTTTCTCCTTCCCTGAAAACTGTGCCATGGGAACTGGCCTGGAATACATGTAATTGAAAACAGAGGGAAACTTATGCCATTTCCAAGTCATGCCTTTCTTGTGATATACTCCACATTTACTTAAGCATCAGTTTATGTACATACAGTAGTAACACCATATATTTTTAATCCTCCTCTTTTGAAATATGTAATAGTTTAATAAATCATTTCAAAGTCAAGAAACATTTTCCACTGTTAATTAATACAGCCTGAGTTGTTCTTTGTCCTTTTGGTGACAGAAGTATAGAGGAAGAATTGTTCTCCCACTAAAAAAAAAAAAATTAAAAAGGAATAAAATAACCACAGAAATACTCTTAAAGTATACTCTGGAGTCATATTTATTTTTAAACAATAGTAAATCATTTAATTGTTTCAACTAGGCTTAGTTCCAAGTAGTTCTAAATCTGGAATAAAAATAATTTATCTTAAAAAGATGTGCAGGAAAACAAAACTCTTCCTCTCTCATTTCCTGTTTGAATTGATGGGAATTTGGGCTCTTCTTTAGTTAATTTGGCATGCATTGTTCCCCCATGAACCACGTCAAGGATCACAGAATGTCCTCTTCTCACAAGCAAAGCATGCAGTGTGTTGAATATGTTGTACATTGCCCTCTAATGCTGCTGATCACAATGCTGGAAGTGTAATACACAGCAGCAAAATCACAGCAAGATAACAGGAACTTTATCAGCTGACACACACCAAATGCTCTGGTTCCTCCCAGTGGTCCTCATTCGAAAAGGAGGGATATAATCAGATCATGAGATGGAAGCTCTACCCCAGGAATTTCAGTAAATGGTCAGGGAGCCTCAAAATGTCCTTGGACAAAAGGAGATTCCACAGATCTCTGGAGGGGCTGCATCTGCTCACTCGGGGCATCACAGAGTTAAGACATTAAATGTGGACTTGGAGTATAGGGGGTGTCAAGAGTTTTGGCACTTCAATCCCAAGACTTTTTATTGTGTTCTTGTGAATGTAGAAAACTTCACAGAATTTAAATATATAGTTTATGATGTTTATGTATGCAGATACAGCATCACCGGATCAGTGAGGGTAATAATACAGAACATAGTGAATTTAACTGAGAGGCATTTCATGGGACTATTTTATAAAACAAGTGTAATTTTGTTTTTCTTCAGGGGATTTCTTTCTTTTTCTTTTTTTTTTTTCTTTTTTTCTTTTTTTTCTGGTATTTTCCAAGAAGTTCTAGCCTAGGGTGACACTTGTAGATTTATCCAGATTAAAACTATGCAACTGTTTAACTGAGTAACCATTAAAGATTCCCTATTCGTAAAAAGATCATAAAAGTAGCTCTGTTGTGATTTAAGAAGACTGTGAAGTTGCTATGCACTGCTATCCTTTTAGGTTGCATTTACTCACTGAAAAATATCTTTGTCATCATATTAATGTTTGTAATTTTGGCTAATACTTGAACATGGTCATGAAATTGGAAAAAATATTTCTCCTATAATAGTTTAGGAGTTTCCAAACACTTAAAGAACATAAGTTTCTTTGTATGTCTGCAAGTCTGTCTCCCTTAAGCCAGTCATAGGGGGTTAACATCATAATATTTCTGTTTTAATTGAATGCAACTGTCATTATTAAATTGAATATATAAGTCAGGTATTTTGAGGAAAAAAGTATTGTATGCGGGCTAGCACCAGAGAATGTGAAGGAAAAAAAATAAAACAAAGTAGAATCAAAATTTCTATTTTTTTGCTTTAGTCTCACAGAGAAGTAGCTGGGAGAGAATTTAAGTACAAAGTGATTCAAGTGATTTGATTCATGAGAATGCCTCAACACATGATTTCATGACAAGCAAATCTTTTACTAATACACCAAAGTATTTTCAGATCCAGGTCCCATGTGGAGTCTTTAAAAGGTGTGAGTCAAGAGACTGGAGATGTGTCATTTTCACGTACAACAGGTGTGCCATGATCCAGTAAAGAGCTTCTGCAGATTTGTCACAATATGATCTTTCCATAGTATCCTACAGACACATCCAAATAGTGCAACAAACTCTGCAGGCCTGCAGTACACTGGATTTTTGATTGTTGTCAGAACAATTGCAGGGAGCCTGGCACCCTGAGTCACCTATTTCAGCCTGAGTCAAGGCTTTGTGCCTCCAGGCAGTTATCCAGCATAGTCACTGTAAATTACTTTCTGGGGTCAAATTAGTCCTTAAATTAGTACAATGAGTGCTTAAAATTCTTTGATACTTATATCTCTGTGAGTATGGTAGAGGTGTCAAAGCATCCTGGGGTGCAACGTGCAGATCACCCACGTCTCTTCCACCTCTCCTCAGACTTTCTGTAACAGCAGCATAAACACAGGAGTCAGAATGAGGAGTGGTCTTTTTCCACTGTGTTTTAGTAAGATGAGAGTCTGTAAGCACAGTCCAAGGGGAAGAAAGGAAAAAGAACTTGTTGGGTAGAGCCTGTGGTCTGGGGTTTGCACTAAGAAATGTCAGCCAGAGAGTGAAAACAGAGCTCTGACAGCTCGTGGGGGGAAGAGGTGAGATCTGAAAGAGCAACAGGACAGGAAAGGGAAGTTGTCATGCAGCCAAAATTAATTTTAAAAAGGAATGAGGCTGAAAGTACTTGAATAGAGAGATTTCATTTGCCTTGCATCCACCTTCACTCTGATGAAAAAGCATCCTCCTTAAAAAGTAAAACTATTTAAAGGTTTTTAGCGTGCTGCTCCCTAGGAATAGGCTTGTTCTTACAGCCTGGGTCAGTCAGCAGAAAAATCCCCCTCTCCTGAGAGGGCTGTGGAGTGAGAACAGACCTGGCTCACCCCAAACAGCTTTGCAGAGCTGCAGTCCTGCTCACTGTGCAGGCAGGGCTCCTGCTCCTGGGGGCTGCTGCCATCATTTCAGCAAAGCTCATTGCCCTGCTGGGAAGCCCTGGCTTTTGCTTTAGAGGCTGTAAATATAGATATACAGTTTGTCCTCTCCTTGCAGTCCTTTCATTTTATGTTTAGTTTTTTTCCTTTTACTCTTCTATTATATAGTGAGCTACTTGAATAAACTTATCCATTACTGTAGTTTTGTGTGAAATAGCATAGTTTTTAAATGACAGACGTGCTCACAGGATGCCTCAGTCTGATTGAGTGAAAGCCTCAAATCCTCTCTTACAGAATGGCACAGGCAACTACAAAAACACAGTCTCTCAATTAAGTTGTTTTTTGTAAAATAGTGGTTATTTAACCAGAATATAAAAAGAAAGCAGAAGTTCAAAACCCACTGTTTACTTTCTCATTGCTGACCGTGCTTTTTCTTGAAGCTAGGTGATGCTATAGGGGCAAGGATCACCTATGGATGGGGTTTTGCAGGCTGGTAAGGGGTCTAGCATTCTACCCTCAAACCAGAGATTATTGCTGTGCAAGGTAAACCAGTCTAGCTGGAAAGCACACATCCCTTCTTTCTCAACATCCTACCTTCTTTTGTAGTAGTCATAACTACTACAAAACATAGTTGAACACAGGAATTTGCTCTCTTTCTATTCCTGAGCCTGTAGGATAGAAGACCTTGGAAATACTGTGGATCCCTGTCTTTGCTTATTAAATTTCTTTTTTTCCTTTCTTTCCTGAGGAAATTAAAAGGATAAGGAATAAATAATGAAAACCAGATTATTTTTGAAAATTATATAACCATCAAGTAAATAAACAAAATGCAAACAACTCAAATAATTACAGCTGTGTTGCCAAGCCTTGGCAGTCTGTCTTAGTGAGTTTGACTGTCTCCATCTAGCTGCGTTTGCAAAGAGACAGTGCTCATGGAAAGGGGGCTTGCTTGCCTCTCTGCTCTTCCACACTTAAAAACTTCCAAGAGGGAAGGAAAAGCAGGATACCAGCACAAATCCAGTTTCCTTGCTCTCCATATATTTTAATCCTCTCCCAGAGCGGGAGCAAACAGCTGTGAGGCGAGTGTGGATCACTGGCGCTCGGTCGGATGTGGAAGAGCTGCTGTGCCCTTTCATGGCTGTGAACACAGCAATGATTAGCACTTACATGCAACACAGTTCTGGTACAGCTGCTGGTCCTGGAGCGCTGCAAGTGCTACAAATGAGGTTGGCCAAAGCCCCTTCTATCACAAGGCATTCTCCAGCTCAGATGTTTACACTTGTGTTACAAAGGCTTTGGTCAAAATCCTTGCTTCCCCAAGGAAACTCCCTCACCCATCACAAAGTCCAAATCAGAATCACATTTCTGGACAATGAGCCGGACTCCTGGCCCCAGGCCCAGCTCCTAGGTCTGCCTAGGGAATCATGTAACAGCTTTGCAATCTTCCCTGAGCATGCTGTGGAGAGAGGAAAGTGGCTTCTGCCCATCTAAAATGCTCACAGCAGTAAGGGGAGATGGATGTGCCAGAGCTGGATGGAGCTCTTGATGGTGCCTAAGTTAAAGGAAATATAACTCTCCTCCCACTCCTCAAATATCTGATACTTTGGTTTTGTCTGATTTTCCTCTAGCATAAGAAATTTAGGGCATGAAAGCTGAGATAATTTTCTGATAGAGCAAAACCATATGTTAACCTTGAGTGCTATCATGTTTGCCTCCGGCAGCCAAGAGTCCCCCATTTCTGATCCACATTACACTGGGTGATACTTTGATCAGCATAAATAGTCTAGGGAAGCTCTCTGTGGAGAACAGAGGTTTGCTGATGTGAATCAGAAGGGTGGTTGCTCTTGCTCAGCTGTGAGGTCCCTTGAAATGCAGGTCCTCTGTTTCACCTGCTCGGTGAATAAGCTGTGCATGGCCAGTACTGCTCATGGAGGGAAGGAAATTCTGATAAATCAATAGTCAGGAAGTGGACTTGCAGAGGATGCAGATGTCAATCCACTGTCTTCTCAGAGGTATTTTCAGTGACAATATTGGCAGGGTTTTGGTTTTTGTTTTTGTTGGGGTTTTTTGTTGTTTTGGTTTTTGTTGTTTGTTTGTTTGATTGTTTGTTTGTTTTGGGGTTTTTTGTATATACAGTGATTCCAGCTGTCACTGCATGGAAGTTTTGCATTGTGAAAGGGAACATTTGACTAAACAAAAAAGCTTGGGTTTTTCAGTTTGAAATGGTCTGTGAAATCCAGTACAGGTAGGGATTAAAATTGAGAGTTAGTTACATTAAGAAAATAGCAATGAAAAAAATCTTCATTTAGGGTATCTGTGACAGTCATACCAGGTGGCTCTCTCTCAGGCTTGAAGGGTGGATTCTCCCAGGACCAAGACAATCTGTAGTCTGGCTTTCTCTGTGTGAGAGAATAGCAGAAAGGCTTAAAACTTGCATTGATATTTATTTTTTTCTATATCTGTTTCTCAATCTTACCTCAAAATGACCTGAGATGGTATTAATTTTTCCAAAGCCTATGGCCTGAGACATGGATACTCCCCTAAGTATCTCTAATCAGAAACGTTTGTAATTGATATCTGTTTGTATACTTTTGGTTATTGAGAATGTAGTGCAGAGAGACATCTACTAAATTATTTTGATTAAGTCCTGCATACTGTGTTCTAAATGGAAAATCAGACATTTTGCAGAAAGGTGTTTGATATCTAACAAATCACCAATGATGTAAGTAGGATTTTCTACCTAATATTGTTATGGGTATATAGTTGTTACTCTTTGGAGGTTCTTTAAATACATCTCAACAGGAGTGTTGACAGCTGTGGATTCAGGAATAAAGAATGCAGTTACTATTCAGGAGAGCCAACTGAATTTGGAAGCTTTCCTTCTAATTTATTGTAATTATGTCACTGGAAGAGGTGCTGTTAAATATGTTAAGGGTCAATGAGAGAAAATTTAATTATATCATGCTGACAGTTCTTTTGCTTTCCATGCATAAAGTATTAAGTGTTAAAATCCTTGGACATATTAGTAGAAAAAAAAAAAGAAGATTAATGTCTTATGCTGTAAAGAGAAGGAAATCTGCCCATTGTTAGCAAAAAATCAACCTTGCTAAACTAGACAGCTATAATCTTTTTATGGGAAGGACTAGGATAACAGAATATGACATTTGGCTTTGTTAATGAAAAAAGGCTTATGAAATAAAACAAAACTCAGAGGTTTGATGACTTCAGGGTGATATAATGTAGGTACTCACTGCCTCCACATATACTTGCTGTACACTTTCCATGTGCAGTTCAGTGTGGAGGGGGATGACTGGAAACAGCTGCCTTGCCTCAGATAATCCAGATAGCAGATTGTCAAAGCAATTTACTGGTGAGCAGGGAACTTGTTGTGACTAAGTAATTTTTAGTGGATGTTTCATCAATTTGTGTAATTTTCAATGCTCTGCTTCCTTCAGGATTTTCTATGAGTCATGGGCAAGAGACATAAAAGACAGCTAATCTTATTGTTATTTGCCATTATGGATTATTGTTACACTGCCCCAACACACAATTTTACAGTCTGTATATGTGTGTTTATCAGTTTTGTACTGTGCTCAGTGCAGATGAGTTTACTTTGTGACCAGGTCTCTCAGATGTGAGTCATGCAAACAATTAATAAAACTGTCATTTACCCAGAAATCTCAGTGTCCTGGATATTACAAATGGCAGTTATAAGGGAACACTGGTGTGCAAAATTAAATTACTTGCTAGGGGTCACTTAAATGGTCAAATTCAGCCTGCCATCCAAGACTCCAGACCTCCAAAGCCTGTTTTTTCTCTAACTGATCCTTTGATAATACCAGTGATGCAGGAGCACAGAAATAAAAATAGGCACCATGTAGCTTGTGCTCATGTCCATCTAAGTTATGATGAAAAGTAAGAAATATGATGGAGTTGAGTTAACAAAGACTTCAGGACAGCTGAGATAACTCTTCTAAAACAGCCTACTAAGAAGGTGCTCTGCAGCAGTAACAGTATTTCAGATTTTTTTGAAGTGAAGACAAATTCATTGCATTTACAGGCTGTCTGAAAACATAATTCAAAAGACTGGGGTGAAGACACACTGGCTTTTTTTCTCTCTTACAGAAAAACAAATACAAACTTGAAGTGTTTCTTGACTTTCATTAACTATGCATTTGAGTATGAAGTATAATTGAGAAAAAAAGTGTTTGAGTTTAATAGAAATATTATTTGGTTTGGTTTTTTTTTCAACAACTGTGAAGTTACACAACTTCATAATCCTGAATGTTTTTTTAGTATCCACCTGCCATTTTTCCCCAACATTGTGATTAATAAGTATTTCATCAGCTCCCCACAGCTTTGTATTTTACAGTATTTTATCCAAGCCACATGATGAAAATGTTTATCATTTGGATGAAATAATGAAAATGACCTTGTTTTATTTCCTCATGTATTGCTGCCAAAGTCTGTAACAATAATGAAGATAAATACAAACTCAGAATATTTTAGCCAAGACTTTGTAATGAAAAAGCATCAAAAGCATTATATTCAACTGTGTAATTGCTTTGTAAGGACTCTGAGACAAAGCAGCTGGTTGGAAACAGAAATAGTTCAATTTGCCTCATTAGGGTGTGTTTTTATACAGTGAAATATTCTTGATTTGTACATTAAAATTGTGCAAGAGTATAAAGACACCCCCTAGGGACCGTATATGAGGGTGTAAAACTGCAATATCATATAGAATAGAGCCACAGAGATATTTTTTTCAGAAATAAAAATCTCTAGTTCTAAAAACATAATACCCTTCAAAAATACCAAATTGCAACAATAGCTGTAACTTCTTTCCATGTTTACCGCCCAAGAAGCACTATTCAGTCATGCACATCAGTGTGCCCATTAATACAGCCACACAAACCTCTGCTCTTTTCTGGCATCTTTTCAGACACTTAAACCTGTTTTAGCTGCTCCGTTTGCGACTGTCTGCAGAGGAAGAAAACAGGAGCTGCGGGAAGCAGCCCACCAGTGACCTATTGGGTTTCACTGAAACTGCTGTGTGGGATTAAGCAGAGAGATTGCAAATAAAAGGAGAATGGAAATATCTATGCATCTTTGTGTCCTGAGGCAATGTCTGACTGTTAATTCAAGCCTTCTTAGTCCCATATATGCAGTGCTGTATCAGCTGAGAAGCGAGGTTTTGATGCTTTGTTGGAGCTCCAGAATTGCCTGGCTGCTGAGAGGACATGAGAATTGCTGGTGTTCCCAGCTGACTTGATAACAGCAGCCCTGGTGCCTTCTGCTATTGCCTTGGTTTCATAATAAATACATAGTTGGGGGTGGGTGTTTCCAGCCAGTGGTGTCTACAAAGCTGTGTTTAGCAATAGTCATGAAGCTGTAAAAATAACCATGCCAGACTTTCCCAACAGCTCTCTTTCCCTGGCACTGAAAGGCAAAATATATTGCTTGAACTTCCCACATAACTTTAGGGACAAAATTTTAGGGACTTTATTTTTTCATCTCACACATCTTACTTTCCTTTCACCCCCATTCTACCCAGAAAATCCTATGGATGCATAGGAAAAGTTTTAGGCAAAGAAATGGGTGATGACAAATCTGGAAATAAATATCATAATCCTGTAACACCCTCTTTGGCCTTTATCAGTGCAAAGATGGCCTCCTATCCCCTGTTTGGTTTTCCCATCTTTGTCACTATCAGCTCAGTTACAGTTTCCAGTAGCTCATAACATATGTTAAAAAGATTTTTCTCCTGATCATAGCAGAGAGGCATGAAGCCTTAGATTTTGTGGTCTGGATCTGTTGTGCTTGGGCCTGTTTTCAGATTCAAGGGTGCTATGTGTGGAGAGAAAAGGGTTCTGCACATCTCTGTCAGGTAGGCGTGTTCCCCACAGCACATTTTCTAGGTTTAAGTCTAATTTTAAATGTGGTCTCCTCCACCTCCTTGAACTAATCTTTCATACTGAGTTGATCTCATTGTCTGGCAGCTTTTTCATATGTTCAAGTGTTTGCCTTCTCAGTTCCATCCTATTACTCCTAATAAACTCCCTCATACCATGTTTAATAACTTCTCTTACTACCTCCTACTATATGCAGACGATTATGTTTCCCTGCAGTCAGAACTTAATCAGTTTGCACATGCTGAACACATTAGGAACTTCCAGAGTTTTATGTGGAGAATGGCTGGCCACATACCACCAGGATTTTCTGAAAGAGGCCAGTCCCTCATACTTCTGAAAGAGGCCAGTGACCTGGGAGCATGAGTCCTGGGATCTGCTGGAGGTTACTCCAGTGGGAGAGTGGCCAACGGATGTCTGTCCAGGTAGGAAGGGAAGCAGGGGAAAGAGAGAAAGAGAACAAGAAAGAGAGACTTCATCCTCTTCCAGCACCTAGGGGAGAGCTGGGCATGGGTGGCAGGAAAGGAATTTTATTACATACTTCCTCCATCTCTCCCTGCTTCCTGGTGCCTAATCTTTATTTACCGTTGCCCATATATTTCAGTCTTCCAACACCTCTAAGATGTGTGTGTTCAGTTTCAGTAGGGGCAAGGGCCCCTGAACAAGTGCAGTGTGACCAATGACAATCCAGTGGGACCAAGAGGTGTTTCCTCCCAGCTGTGGAGGAGAAACAGGCAGCAGGGATGGAAACAGTGAGAGGGGAAGAGGATGTTTGGATAAGGTCACTGCTAATCCACTAAGGAAAAACAATATGTTGTTATCATGTTAAATTTAGATGGATCTAGACAATGATTTATTATACTATTAGTCCAGAGAGATCAGGATAACAGATCTTATTCATCCCATTGCATACAGATTTCCCCAGACAACTTGCAGCTCCTTACCATGAAAGAACTTACATCAGCATCATGTGCTCCTGAGCCTTAGGAAACTTTCCTTCTGCTGCCACCTTATCTCGGGCATGTACCTTCCACTGCCTAAACAGGGTAGGTACACTTGGTCCATCCCAGCCCCAGCAGACACAATAATCAGTATGTTTTTGCTAATGCTGTCCAAGGGACTGATTTTACAGGTGTATGCTGAGTATCTAGATTAAATAAGACTCTGCCCAAAACAGTGGGTCCTGGCTTTTCCAGTATTTCTGTAGAGAGAATATTCATCCAGTTTGTGCAGGATCCATTCAGTTTCTTCTCTTCTTGTCAAATGTGAACAAACATGATCTCCTCTCCCAGTGAACGTACCACTCGGGAAAGTCCTCTCCTGTTCACAAATTTATGCTATTTACACTTGGTATAAAATTCTTTCATATGAATGAAAATGAGGAATGGAGTCCAGCTTATTTGCTTTTATGGAAGAAAGCTGGTCCACAAGGACATCCTTCTTTATGACTTTCAGTGTAAATGCTGAATAAAAAAACCCTTAGACAACAGACATGTTATTTTTTTCATTTTGTATAAAAAGGTGTTTTTAAAGCAGGTAATTAGATAAAAAAAATGGGAGGGGGAATCCCAGAGATAGCTGGGGCAGGTGCTCCCAATGACTAGGGATAGCTCCTTAGTGTTGGGATTGATTTCTGAGTAGCTAAATTAGTTCACTGAAATTAGTTCACTGCAGGGCTGTTTGGATCTCCTGCTTGAGTGTCTGTGCTTTTAGGAGTCATCTTTGCTGGGGATATGGATTGGGCTTTGCCACCTGGTACAAAAAATAAGTCAATGGCTAGACTCCTGCCTTCCAGGTGAATGTCCTATCAGTGTACTATAGATTCCCACCTTCCCACTCTGCTTCCTCTTAGAGTGAGCTTTCAGTGACTTCCATGCATAGCTTCACTGGAGTATCTGAGGCAAGTTCCCATCCCAGCTTCATAGGAACTTTGAGTCTGAATCCCTCTAAGTGAATGGAGATTTTCACTGCTCTGTACCAAGGGAAATTCTGTATAGGAGTGTGCCCGAGAGAAGCACTCTTTCTTTATATCTTCCATGCACCATTCTTGATGAAAAACTGTGCCTGGGCTCACATTTAGCAGAGCCATTTGGTTTTTAAAGTTTTTGGGTTTTTTTTAAATAAAAAAGATACTTAAACACCAGAAAGCAAGACTGATGATACCTTCCTACTTAACTTTTTCATGTAAATACTTTCCTACTCACTGGGTTGGATTTTTAAAATAATTTTATTTCAATCTAACTCTTTTTTCCCCCTTGCTTAATGAAGCATTAGTACCTTGATTCTTGTTCCAATAGGAAGCAAAGCACCCAAGTCTGTCTGACCTGCCCATAGATATAGGGCATTTCAACCTCTGCTAGTTCATAATAGAGAAAGCAGTGTGTTGGGGCTTTTGAATAAAATTTAAATTAATATCAAGCAACATGAACTTGTGAGCCCTTATGGCCAAGAAGGCCAGTGGAGTCCTGGAGTGCATGAGGAAAAGGATTTGGTCGAGGGAGGTGATCCTGCCCCTCTAGTCAGCCCTGGTAAAGCCACATCTGGAGTGCTGTGTGGAGTTCTGGGTTCCTCAGGGCAAGAGAGGCATGGAGCTCCTGCTGCTGGTCCAGCAGCTGGTCCAACAGATGATTCAGAGACTGGAGCTGGTTGTATGAGGAAAGGCTATGGGAGCTGGGCCTGTTCAGCCTCAAGAAGAGACAGCTGAGAGGGGACCTCATCAATGTCTGTCAGTGTCTGAAGGGAGGGTGTCAGAGGATGGAGCCAGGCTCTGCTCAGGGGTGCTGAGCAATGGGACAAGAGCCAATGGGCAAAAACTGAGGCACAGGAAGTTCCACCTGAACATAAGGAAAATTTCTTTCCTGTGTGGGTGACCATGCCTTGGAACCCAGAGAGGCTGTGGAGTCTCCCTCACTGGAGATGATTACAAATCATCTGGACACAATCCTGGGCCATGTGTTCTGGGATGACCCTGCTTGAGCAAGGAAGTTAGACCAGATAACCCACTGTGGTTCCTTCCAACCTGACCCATTCTGTCATTCTGTGTGTGTAATATAAATAATCTCTATCCCTGTTTTTCCCTCCCTAAAATACATCTGTCAGAATATGAAAGGAGTTGGGGCAAGTTATACCTTTTCTAAAAATATATCTATATTAAAAATATACAGATGTTTGTTTTATAGCTCACTAATTTGACTGGCCAGTTGCCTAGTTTTACATCATAATGTCTCCTGGATAAGGACCATGCCCTCTTTTTGGTGTCTAGCACACTAGAAGTTTGTAGTTTATTTTTAGGTAGTAATTCTATTAAAGGGATAAATTAAGAAATATAATCAAGAAATAGATGAAAAGGGTTACCAAGATGTCTGTTTTAAAAACACTTCCGTTCATGACATCTTCCCAGAGCTCATTGTTTTTCTAACATAACACTGAGCAAAATGAAAATAATTTGTAACCATTGTCTTGAAGCCCAAAATGTGACTTAGAAAAACATTTTGGAATCACAATGAAAATGGCTCATTACCGAAGAAGCTGAAGTAACACCAGATTTAATCCATCATCTATTCGTCTGCCAGTAAAATTGTGCCTGGCATGAATTTACTGCTCTGACTTTCCAATTCTGCAAGTTAATACATACGGAAAATTTCTTTTAAAAGATCATAGAAATATTGTGCTGGCATTAATAAGAGAGACTTTGTCCTGTCAGAAAAAAAAAAAAAAATCATCACCATTTCAGGGGTGCTGCACTCAAAAGCCTTACAACAGTACTGACATGCTCTGAGGGTACAGGAAATATCTGGAAGTTGTTCAATGCAGCCTGGACTTCTTTTTTTTTTCATTTGAAATGAAAGCTGAGCTGTTCAATCATGAATGAGAACAATAGTGGCTTTTAAAGGAATGTAGTTGGGAAGGTTGGCTTTTATTGGCAGTTTGTGCAAGTTCTGTGCTGCCAGAGTGCAGTCAGATACAAGTCTGGAGTGACTGAGGAT
The DNA here is from genome assembly GCF_048771995.1 of Taeniopygia guttata. NCBI lineage: Eukaryota > Metazoa > Chordata > Aves > Passeriformes > Estrildidae > Taeniopygia > Taeniopygia guttata. Next base: position 92,779,257 of record NC_133024.1, on the reverse strand, counting down.
CTGGACCCAGTCTTTTGTGCTGCAAAAACTCAGATTTGGTCTTGCGGTGCATAGACCATGATAGTGGCAGCAGCCCAGCAGTAATCAAAGACAGACAGGAAAGAGAAGAGTCTCCTCTGGAAAGGGCACTGTAAAATCGAATTATAAAACAAAATGTGCAGATTCCACTTGACTGGGTGGAAAAGTCCACTGTTTTTCTGTTGTTGCAATAAGGTTTTAATTAAAGGTAGGTTCTGGTTATAAGTATTACAGAAACTGCATCTGGATGGTACTTAGGTAAGTGACTAAAAGTAGGACTTTCCCAAGATTTCAGAGGGAAAGTTTTGTATAGGATTTTTTCTTGACAGACTTGAAGCTTCTGTGAAAGCAAGATCTAAAAACAAATATTCAACAATTCATTGACTGCTGCTGACCAAAAATTGGGTTAAGTCTGTTCAATCATTTAATGTCTCTCCTAAAATAAAGTCAGAAATATGCATGAAGGAGCAAATAGTTCCCAGAACAGGTAATCAAAAAGCATTAGGCAGGTCAAAGCACATTCAGATGAACTGCAGTAATATCCTGAAGAAGGAAGCCTGGCAGGCAGCATTGTTATAATTTTATTATTATTTATATTACCATCGCCCCCAAGGAGACCCCATTGTGCTACAGTTCTTCAGGCCCATCTCGGAGCTTTTGCCCTACTCTCCACCAACCTCTTTTCCAAAATCATGTTCTGCAAGAGGGATACTACAAAAAATATGAAATACTAATTAGACATATTGTTACCAGACTCTTCCATGTAATTTGTTTTTTAAATTGAAATGACCACTATAATGAATACACAGTGAAAAGGTATAAAAGTCAATATTGGAAACTCAAACTTATTCAAAAGCAATTGTTTTTTAAATAGAAGGAATGTTTAGGGGATCTGAGTACATTGCAAGGTGTTGATAATTTCCTTCCTCATCTTGACATTTTTTTCTGGGACTTAAACTCCAAAGTCAGTAATCTATTCTTTCCTAGAAACCATGTTCTCCCAAAACATCCTTTGATGTTACAGAATTTTTCACCCTGTCAGTACAGAATGGTATTTATGAGGACATATTCCAGATATACTGCCACATTTCCACCACATGTGTGTGTATTGAACTATCTTTCTCTTCTAACATGACAGCTTTATCTCAGAACAAGTTTCTGAAACTCCCTCTTAGCTTGTAAATTCTTTAGATGCAGTTGTATGATGTTGAGTTTTATGTAAAGAACCAGACATACATTGCAGGATTTAAAAATTCCTTTTATCCTGTTGGATTGAAGACATTAAATAACTTGAAGAAATCAAAAGCAACCTGTCCTTTATGGTAATATTTCTGGAATCTTAGCATATGCAGAAGTATACATGTCAGAGGTGAAAAAAAAATCTATCTGTGTTTATGCTACATTTGGTAAACAGAATAGTCTCTGAAATCAATTTCTTGGTTCTAAAGTTGGAAAATTCAATAAAATTAAGTCTTTTTTTTTTAATAATGTTTATTTTCCTTACAGTAGAACTACAAATCCTGGCTAGACCCCACTCTACTAAGTTTCATATAAATGTAGTTTCACCCTAGAAAGTCCACAGCCTGCATTCATGCACAGATAAGAAAGCCACATAAATATGGAAAAAACAGTGGAGAAAATAAACAGAATACACAGAGGAAGCCAATTCTCCATAAGTGTTACCTTTAAATACTTGCTTGTCTGTAATTCAATCATCTATCAATCTGTAATTGATAGACTCAATTACGGGGTAAAAGAATGTAATTAATTTTGACATCATTATAATTTGTTTCCTGACGTTTAACTGATGTTGGTTGAATGGGAGCCTGTAATGCATAAAGGCTACAAAATCCTGGTCAGGATTTTGGGAATGAGTTGAAAGGAGCACATACTTCACAATATAAGGATTTGTTTCATTCCCTTCTCTAGATTCTCTGCATCTGTAGTCCAGTTTCCAAGTGGGATTATGTAACTCATCCCAACCTTCAGCTGTATGAGAGAAGCCCAGGTGGTCTCAGCTTCAAGAAGAGAAGGGAGGGCTTCTTACCCAGGTATTTGTACAGTGTTCAGAGAAGCTGGTCTCTGTCCCTGATGGGATGAGGCTGTGACCTCTTAGCATTCTGTATGGGTTTGGGCCCCTGATTCTGGAGATCTCCTGGAGATGTTGATTTACCTTCCTACAGAAGTCAGGCTCTTGGGAAATTAGATATATCTGTATCTTTTTTCCAGAGCAGAGCTAAGGTACCTCCCTATATCTGAGAACTGAAAACTGTACTTTTAATATACCAGTTATTAAATCAAAACTTCTTTTTTATTAAACAAACATTCTGACTCTTTATTGAGCACAGAAGCTGTAGACGTCTCTATAGTTTTGCTTGTTTTTACAGAAACCAAAGAGAAAATCTCTTTTCATTTGAAAAAATATAAATAAATTCAAACAACCTGAGTTATAGCCTCTGCCACTAAAGTTAGGAATGTTATGTAATGCATTAAAAATGAAAACCTTTATCCAACAGAGATGAATATTTTATACGAACATTAAAATAGGTGTGGTTTTACTACATTCCACTGCTTTAATAATACAATAGACCCCTAAACATACTGGAGTAGGGTAAGTCAGCATGATGCCTGCCTTATTCTGCTGAAATAACTCTCAAGAATAGTAATGAATGTGATCTCAGTGCACTATAAATATTCTAATGAATTTTCCCGTTTGAATGGCCGGTTGGCAGATGAACGTGGCTACATAAAGGGGAATGAAAGTACAACAGAGTCTGTTGTTAGGATATTGTTGCTAGCAATAAGTTCTTGCCTGTTTTATATAAAGCCATCCAGAAAATTGTATTTTAGTAGAAAGTACTGCTTTACCTTCTGATGTCCCTTCACTGAAACTTGGGAAATTGGAAAGAGAGGAAACAAGGCCTCTAAAAGAATAACAAAAGGAATGAGTACATTTTCAATCTTCAAAACCCAGCAATTTTCATACAGTTACCTCTGAGGATCAGTGCATTTGTTGATTTTCTGGGAGTGTTCCCTAAGTAGTTTCTATAAGGGCATTCACCCAGGATCTCTGAACTGTTATTATGCAGTAATTCTCTCTTATTTGTGGAAAGGGACTCTTGATTTTCTAAGTGTCTTAGTTGTCATATAAAAAATTATTCTTCATGAGTTGTTAAAATATGTCAGCAAAGTTGTTGATCTGCATTCCATGACCAAGTTCTCTGGTCTTGCAAACGTGCTGAACTTCACTGAAGACACTGTAATGCTTCCAGTTAAACTTATTTAAAGTAAGTTTGGTAGGGCTCAGGGTAGATGTTCATATAAACACAGAAATACTAGTGCTTTTCTCTGCAAAGCTGCATTGTAGTTTCAGATATCCTTCCTATGTGTGTGGTTAGGGACCAACAGCACCTCTACTGATATTGGATTAAATAAAATTGTTCTGATGTTTTTATTCTTTGGAAGAAACTGAAGGTTTGTAATCCAGGTTAAGAAAGTGTGGCTAGACAGACTTTATGATAGTTTTGCAATTTGGTACTGCCTTTGTTTAAAATAGTTTTTACGGAGAGTGATGCTCAATGAACATAATACGCTGTTTTACAGGCTGTTTCTAGGGATGTTTATATGCTGACTTTCTTCAGTAGAAAAAAGTTTTTTGAGTTCAGATTATTATTACAGGAGACAGAAATGGTTGTCTGACTCTGGAAATTTTAAACTGAGGGTTTGCTTTTCTCTCTCATTGTTTTTAAAAGGATCAATATCTCAGAAAGTATGTGGGAGAAAAGATAAATTATATGGATGTGGGAGTTTTTGTGTAACTTATTGCTATGATTAGGGAAGTAGACCACAATAAAATGAGAACAGAGCTTACCATTTTTTCCTACCAGTTCAAGACCACCATAGCAGTGTGAGAAAACAGGTATGGTTGAGAGACAGCACTTCAGAGAGAAAACAAATAGAAAGCTAAATTAAAGCATACAAGTTCCTTACTAATTCTTCACAGACATAATCTCAGAGCCCTGTAAGTCAAAGGAGAAGATAAGAGACTGAGTGATTGGTTGGCATTCATCCCAGGAACTGAGCTGCATATAATTGGATTTCATTAGTTTTTCTTTCCTAAAAATTGAGGATATAAAAACAAAAAGCCTGTTCTTTTCCTATAACCTTTTATTATACATTTTAGCAATCTAAAAGTTATCTGTTTTCATCTGATTTAGGTAGAGCCATGTGAAGTGTTATGTGCACATCAGCTGAAATCTTCAAGACACATTAAAACTTTTAATAATGAGGTATTAGATTAAAAAGATATTTGAACACAAAAATTTTATCAAGAATGTGGAAGCAAACTTTCTACAGCTGTATATTTCTAAACTTTGATTTCCAAACAACTTGATTTTTTTCTTCTGTTAATATTTGAACAAAAAAATATTTTATTGCCAAATTTTCATATTAACTTCTTTTAATATGGCATCATCTTCTCCTGACTGTTATGTGGGCTGTCTTTTGTCTCTTCTCCTGTATCCTGTCAATGTCTGACTGCTCTACATTTTTTCTTGACAAATAAAGTCAGTGCAGTGAATGTAGAGGATGTGCTATCTCTTGAAAAGGTGTTTAAAAACACCCTGGAGCTTCTGGAAAAGCTGGAGGCCGCTGATCTTATCTTAAACTGGACACTATAACTTTTCCTGGAAAACTTAGGCTCACTGTTGTATTATCTGTCTGGAAGACGTATCACCATTGGTCTTTCTTTTTACAGTTTTGGATATTTTGATATTAAATGGTTCAGTAAATATAGAGAAATGGCAACACTCATTTAGGCAGTTGCTCTAGGTTTTGCCAAGTGGGTTAAGCCTTAAAACTATGGCAACTCCTATCTGTATACACAGGTCATATAAGAAAATCATGTGCTCACGTGAAACTCTTTTGAAAATATGGAGAATTCTCACAGATAATTTTTCTTACTGAGCCTGGCCTGTTTCAACAGTTCTTTGTGTGAGTCTGCACTTCCAAAGAGCTGTCTGGGAAGTAAGATAAGGATACCGAGACATAAACTGACTGCCCTATTGTAGCGCCAGTGCTGTGGCCAAAGTCTTATTAGACGCACCACATATTTCCAGCAATTTTCCTCTACACATTCTAAATTACTAAGATAGTGATTCCCTTCACTAGCTTTCATGTTTTTTTTAGAATTCTATAGTCAGTTTTCCCACTCTTTTTCATTTTTTTTTCTATAAAATCTTACTGCTTCTAATAAATTGTGATAAGGAGACTTTTCATTTTTATTAAAAGGCAAATTACAGAAATGGGACAAGATATTTCTATTTTAAAGACTATATTTACATGGCTGAATCTAAAGTTGTGGAAAGATTATCTAAAATGAAGATATTAAAGTGATATTGTTGCCTTTTTACTTGGCTTAGATTTGAGATTAAGGTTCTTGGTTTCTCCTGTAGCAAACAAAGACAGCACTAAAATCTAAAACACAGCAAGGAGTGACTTAGAGAGCTTTGCATTTAAAGAGGAATATCTGGCAAGACTTCCATATGGATTTGACATCTACATGAAAAAAGGGATAAATCAAAAAAATAATAGAATACTCCCAACTCCCAGATGTCTGGGATCTGCACTTACATTTACAACTCAGGCCTATTACTAAGACAAAGTGATGGTGTGAACTGAATTCGAGGAAGAAATAGAAGATATTTGTTTTTAGGACAGTAAATATGTTTCAGGTTTTACTGGGTCAGGGGGAAAGGAGGTAAGAATAGAGAAATAAAAGTGATTTTTTTTTTCTCTGCAATAAACTACAGAGGCAACCTTTTTATTTCTTTTTCTTTAAAAAAGAAAAAAAATTTAAAATCTCAGAGCAGAGAGCTTTTTTGCAGGCAAAAGCTGTCCCTTTACTACATTTCTGAGTAGAAATGGCAGTGGCATAAACAGGAGAAATATAGAAACTCAGAAGTTCTTCCAAATCTTGCAAAATAAAGAAATAGACAAAAAGGAAAAGAAAACATGAGAAGTCAGGAGTCACACTGTGTTTTCCTGTACTCTGTCAGTCTCAAGACAACACCCAAACCTGCACAATTGTTAAATAAACACCCTTAGAAGTGCTGATTGTCGTAGAACCCCACCTGTACCCAGCAGGGTCACCTTCACAGCTCAAACTGTATTCACTGTGAATGTGAGGCAATTAGAATAAACTTTTAATGAGCAGCATGAATTTACAGTTTCATCCTTCTGTTTCAATGATGTGTTGGCTTACTGATTTATTTTCCAATACAGTTTCAGGTTTGGATTCAGTGTCTGGACTGAGGAAGCAGCAGCAGCTCATTATTTTTTCTTTCTCATTTCTCCCTTTTATTTGTGATCAGCCCTTATCTTTTCCTTTCCCTGATGAAGACCCAAGTGGAGGGTTAATTGTTTCAAAGCAGCAAAAAACCACACACACACAAGTCTTTCTTAATTTATGAACTTCTTGGGTTTTTTACTTTCTATTTCAGGAGCTTTAAGTTGATTTTACCTCAGAGTTTACAAGTAAATTATAATTAATTGCTTTATTATTTTTTATTCAGTGTCTTTCTGGAACAAAGTAAAGTGCATTTACTTCTTAAAAACTGCAATTTTCTCAAAAGTCTGCTCCATGATGATGTTTTGGAACAGGGGGACCCAGTAGAGGTCTGCCCTGCTGGCTGAGGTATGACAGCTCAGTATTTTGTAAGATGATCTTTTGCATGAAATCTCAAGCTGTTCCAGCTGGCTTTTTTGACTGTGTCGATATGGGAAGGGGAAGGAGCAGCTCTGAGAACAGGCTGTTTCCAAGCCTGGCGTGTGCAACTGCTGAGCACTTGGCCATACCTGCGTCCCAGTTTCCCCACTACCTTTTTGTCTACCCCTGGTTATTACAGATCACTCCCATGCCCCTGCATGTCACAGGAATAACATAGGAGGGTTTTGGAGCACTGGAGTAGGTCCTGAGAGATGCTAAGCAGTTAAAATATGAGCATAAGATAATGGTAAAGTGGGAGCAGCTGGAGGAAGCAGACTGATCTCAGTATCACCCAGAGCTCTCTCCAACACTGCCCATTATTCTTTCCTGACACATCTGGTTGTATGGCTGCATGCTAAATTTATTGGAGACTGGCTTCTGCAAGAGGGACAAAGCATATCTTTATGGTAGTCTGTCAGTTCAGTGGTGATCTAGATGAACTTGGGTTAAATTTAACAAAAACCATGTAAGCAGATCCTAGAACTCCAGTTCCCTACAGATAAGGTATGTGTCAGGAGAAGTCAGAGTTGCACAATGCACAAGCTCAGGATTTGGGTTAGATTGGACCTAGGAAGTGATTGGGTGAGATTTAACCTAGAAGAAAGCTTAGAAAGCTGTGTGACTTCTTCAGAACTGGCTTGTTTTCAAACTTTGTTGTAGGACCATCTGACATACTTGGCACATTACACCTTAGCAGACTGTGCAATAAAAAATTTACTTAACAGGAATTATGAGATTACCTTTGAAAGAAGTAAATGCTAAATAGATATATTTTTGATAATAAATATTTCATAAATATTTTGTGGTGTTTTTGAGAAAAAAAAAGTGATCTTCATTGTTCTTTTTTTCATCCTCCCACAGACTGACAGAAAGAAATTGCTACAACACTGTGGAGGTGCTGTATAGCAGCAGTTGTGCAATATCAATGTCCAAGGCTCATAAAATCATTTGCAGCTTTCAGATTCTAATATCTCAGGAGACGTTTTGTTTTCTCTTTTGATTTTTAAGAAACTGTGCACTGCAAAGAGTTGAGGGAGAGGATGAGAAATTACCTCTAAAGGCCAAAACCAATTTTTTATAAGAAATTAGCAAATTTTTTGTGTTTTCTCAATGCTAACACTCAAAATATAATATGCAAATAAAATGTAGCATAATAATAATGACATTTTAACAGGGTTAAAACATAGATATATTTTGAGTAGTCAAGTCCTGTAGTAAAACAGGCTGTTTTTTCTTTCAGCATACATGAGCCCCAGCTGTGTGCATTTGTTATGGCAGAGGAAGAGGTTGATTGACTGTAACTTTTAATACATATAAAAATTATATATAAATACATATACATACATAATATATACCTGTCTAAAAATGTAGTATAAGTCCCTTCTTCCCAATTTGGATTTCACTGAACTTAAATTAAACAATGATGAATCAGAGTTTCTCTGTATAGTAAATTCTGAAATTCCAGTTTCATTCTAAGGATGCTGAATTTAAATTTTCCTCTACACAACCCTCCCAGGCCAACACTGGTAACTTTGCAAAAGTATTTTCCATAAAATGTTGTTTTTGAGGGCTGACTGTTTATGAAGTGAGACCTTTAGCTGAGAAGTATGGCAATGCTCGAGAATTGTTTGCCATGGAAGGTGCTTGTCTGCATTAGCAGCTACTGTGAACTTGGCCAGCACTCGGCTTTCAGAACCAGTGCAGATGATGATGTGTGACACGATTCCATGCTATTACTTCAGCAATTATGAAGGTGAAATGCCTAGCAAAGAATGGGCTACATGGGTTTTTCCTTGCACTCCAACTTGTGGAGAGGGACAAAGCAACAGTTAGTAGAGAATCCCTTCAAAGGTATTTCAAATGAGCATGATGCACTGATGGTCATTTGATCTCATATTTATGCCCACCTGGAATAACCATTGCCCCACTCGGCAGGATGTTCACTATGCTCCCATCATGATTCAGGAGTGTCTGACACATTCTGCTTGCTCATTTTAAGTCACGGTACCATAAGGTGGAAAGCAGGGGAAAAAACATGCTTTGTGCTTTTATTTACAGAAAATTTAATAGCATATTTGCACCATAAAATTTCTCCTGTAGATATAAACCATCAAAAATTTATTTTATATGTTTTTTTTTAAGTTGTGTTTATCTTTTCCCCCACCCTGCTTTTAAACAATCAAGTTTGTATTTTTAAGATATTGGACAAGAAATAATAACAAATGGCAGATTTTGGAAGTTACAAAGCCTGGTCAACCATTTGCCCTCAGAAATTGGGTAAATTTGTCAAGACCCAAAGATCAGTACTTCTAAATTTTATATTTTTAAACATAGTAGAGTGGAAGCTAGATTTGCATAGATGCCTTCAGTGTTTTAGTATTTCTGTGCCTGTGCCACTGGACACTTAAAGTTGGACATTTACAAACACAAAATTCGTGTATAAGCAGACACACCCAGACACTTCAGACCAAGATATTTTTTCTGAGCAAGCTTACTAAAAGAGATTGAATTTCCATTCAAGGGTGCCAGAAACATTTTCCACATTTCCTAAATAGTGTAAGAGACTACTTTTTAGTTATATGGTTCAGCATGCACTAGAAACCTAGTTTACCAGTAAGTTTCTGAATCTGAGCTCTTCCTGACTGTTGATTTCAATTTTTTTGTTTAGAAGATACAAAGTTGTAATGCAATAAGCAGCTTCAATTTCATTCAAGTATATCCAAAATCTGCTTTCTTGTGTTCCTTAGAAAAGTTTTGATACCCTCCCTGGGTCTGTTTCTGTAAATAGTTCAGGGTAGTGACACCAGAGGCTGTGGCAACAATACTTTTTTGAAATAGTTACATAATTTACTGACTTTCCTCCTAATGTGGTACAGGGTAACACAATGTGTATGTTCACTTGGTACAAGGGTTAGTGAGTATATGAATTAATCTCAAACATGTTTATATCCAGAAAAGGCTTACATTTCAGAATAACTGGAGAGTTGCTCTGTTGAAACAGACAATTGATAAGCATTGCAGAGTGTTCAGGGCTTAGGAGTTTGAAAGTGAGTTTCCTTGGGAAGATGTATTCATGGAGAAATTGATAGTCAGTCTGGACATATGCTAGGGCTGATTCTAGGAGAATAGTAACCTACAAAGATAATTGATTGTATATATACACAAAACAAAGCTCAGGTAGGAAGAGGGTTCATTGCAAGTGATGTAACTGAGCCGATATAAATGATTATTTTTTTCCTTAAAAAAAAAATCAAGAAATGTTCACCCATATCTGCATGTGGGAGGTGGGAAAGGAGAGTGGGGGATGTCAGGAGAGATATGGCAGCATATGGCATCCTCTGTAGGGGACCAAATCCTCCAAACAGCAGCGAACACAGCAGCTGCCAGGCAGGACATGGCCATGGCCCCCCTGGGCTTCAGAGACAAAGTCAGGGCACTCATGCCTCACAGTAAAAACTCCAACAGACACGAATACACTGTGAAAGATGCAGCTCACAAACTTCCCAGGGGCGATTTTTTGTCACCTTGGCAAGTGCTGATAAAGTTCCAAGGTGCCACAAACAAGTTGCCACTTATCTCGTTTCTAAAGGTAAAACTTCAGTTTCTCAGCACTGTCGATCCCAGTTGAGCAAACCCAGTTAATCAAGCTCTCCAATCCCTTAAGAGGATCCAATTCTACAAGGATCCTGAAGAGTTAAAGTCTTACTTTAGAGGTCACAAAGACAAGTTGTTTTTTATATTAAAAAGTCAGATCATCTGGTTTATTTATAGCGGGTAAATATGTGAATTGTTGACCTTTTTTGTTAGATTTTGAAATTTCCTCTTCTCTTGTATATAGGGATATAGCAAGGTCAAAAATCTTTAGGAGCGATATGTGGAAAAGGAAGGTAGCAGTACATAATAGAAGGGTCCTTTTTAAAAAGAAAATCTTGGAGGAGGGTTTGGCACAAAATGAATAGGACAGAAGACCCAATCATTGAGATTGAGAGTAAACAAAAGAAGGAAGAGAGAAAGCTCTGCCTGTCTCAGTATGAAGGACTGAAAATGCTTAGAGTATGAATGCAAATCTGGGATATCTGCAGACCACAATGACATGAAAACTGAAGGGGAAATTCCTGAGGGTCAGCATGCAAATTTCTGAGATTATTCTATTTGTGTTCTAGGATTTATATGCCACTGTCATTAACAGCTGTCTCCTGATAACAACAGCTTTCATAAATATATGGGACAGTCAGTGGCCAGTAGATCAGAGCTCAGTAAAAAGGCAGTAAATGATTTGCCTTTTGACATTCCATCACTCTCTCTGAAGATGAGTTTCCCCCTAGACCCATCTTATTTCCCAGTTTATTGCTTCAAAATTACTCATTATATGTTAAACACCATGGAAATAATTCTACTGTGAAATCATATTTTTAATTATATACATGCTGCAACTTGAATTTGAGGTAATGGTTATTTGAACTAGCAAGATAAACAAAGATTATTTTATCTGCTAAATATTCAGTAAGAAAGCTTTTTGAGAGATACCACAGCATATACAAACTAACTTTAGATACAACCAACTACAAAACCACCAGTATTTTAGAAAATTTATGAATTTTCTGAATGTATTAAATGCCTACTTAGAGCACTGTAACAGTCAGTTCAGGACTTATTATTTTCAAAGCATTAATTGGTCTTCATCAGGCTGCAGGAAACAAAAAAGAATGTCTTTTAAAGCCTAGGAAGAAATTTCACATTGTTATATAAAAATAATGCTGTTCACAAAAGGATCCATTTTGAACACAAATGTTCCCACAGCTCAGCCAACTCAATTTGTTTCACTGTTTTAGTGCCAGTATTATAATGATCATACAGTTATGTTGTTCATTATCTTCTTGGGGAAGAATTTTTAAACTAAAAAATTTTTAAACTAAAAAATACTTGCTAGTCATCATAAAAGAAACAACCAAAGCAGAAGAGATCCTGTAATGTAACCTGCAAGATCTGTTGTTGTAGATCTGTAATTTGTTGTTCTTATGAGGATCTCTGACACATGGAGGGTTCAGCACTAGAGGATGAGAGGAAATGAAGGTGGCTTTTTACAGAGTAACTCTAGACTAAAGCTCAGCTGAAATGCCCATGGTTGGTGTGTGATACTTTTCTACTTCTCAGCACCACAGGACACAGGTGACTCTGGGGCTGCCTCAAACTGGAATTCTAAAAATCCTTAAAATGCATAATATTAAAGGATTTAAGGCTTGTTTAAATCCCAAGGTTTATGCACCTCTAGAAGGAGATGAGAAAAAACCAAAAGTTTGAGGATTTATAGTTTGGACTTGGAAGCACCAGCAATTGTTTTTTCTATGCAACTATTCTCTACATTGCAATAAGCTCAGATGAAGAAATATCAATAACCTATTTGCAGGGAATGTGTTTAGAGCTTTTTGAAACTTTTTGAAACTGAGCCTAATATCCTTATCTTTTTACAAGGATGTTTAAATTAAGGAATTGGATTTAAGCTAATCTTTGATTAGAATGTATCTTAATGTACATACTTATATTTATTTATTTATTTATTTATGGCATGTTTCCTTCCAGAAGATAAACAACATTAGGCACTTACACGTAGTTGCAAATAAAAAAAGCTAATAAATGTGTCATTTGCACTAACATAATATGTTTGAAATAAATCATCCCAACAAGAATGTTTTAAAACATGACAGCTGTCACATTTTGGTCTGAGGACAGGGGCCACTAGGGGCCACCATACACCTCAGAAAAATTTGATTTCTTTCCCAAGGGAATATCTTAACACATATTCCACTTGCACATAACTGACTTTACATTTCTCATTAAATTTATTTGGAAAATGTGCAAAATTTCATAGAAATAAAGATTTAAAGTTATAAAAATAGCAAAGTACTCTGCTTTGTGTTTTCAAATAGGTGTATTTTGGGAGAAGGCCATATGATTTCAGCAAGAAATCATTTATGCTGGTGGTGTAATTGGAGTTACAAGGCATTGCAAATACGTTCATTGGAATTGGGTCTTCACTTGAGGTTGTTATCAAATAAATACATATTTTTAAGTAAAATGTCTGGTTCTGACATTCTGCTAACTACTTACAGTAGATGCAAGTTCTGCAGGAATCACAGCAAAAAAAAGAAAAGAAAACATTGAAAAAGTTATCTTGTTTCTTTGGCAGAGGCTACATATACATAATTTCCATCTCCACCCCTTCTCTTTACTCACACAATAATCCCAGTTGAATAGTAATTGACAACACAGAGCATCCTGTAAGATTAAGCCATCTGTTAGTGTTAGAAAGAGCAGATCCCTAAAATCCTGAGTGGAAAGAATTTGTTTTAACCAGTAAAACATTTAGCATTATTATATCTACATATATAAGCACAGTTGCATACTTGAGCAGATATTCAACCCTTATGTATATTGACACTATGATTCCACTGGACCCAGAACTATCTGTATGGATTAAGATTTCTGATTATCTTTACATCTCTTTATGGGTTTCATGTGAGAAATGATAACAAATTTCTAATATATGCTACTAGAATTCAGACATCATATAAAATCTTTTTTCTTTTTCCTTTTCCTTTTGGGATATCTGGCACAGATTTTCCATTCTCAGAATTCTTACACTGAGGGCAAGATCTTAGTCACAGTGGAAGTTTTAAAAATACTAATTTATAATCATTAATATTTCTCAAGTAAGTTCGTGTGACATTCACTGAAGTTAAAATGAGGGTGAACCTTTTATTTTTTAATTTCTTCTTCTTTTTTTTTTTTTTTCTATTAAAAATAGTTCTTTAACTGAAAGCTACCCGTCTTCTGGTTATTTCTCGTTCTCTATGTTCAACCAACTGCTTTGCAGAACAGCGCAGCCTTCAGTGCCTTTGCCTTACTGGAGAGTCCTGAAGACAAAAAGTAATTTATTTAAGGGCCTAGATGTATTGTTATGCTATAATTCATACTTGCAGAGCATATCAGTTTTCAACTGATACTCCTTGACAGTGTGAGATGGTCACAGAGGGGAGTGAATTTTCCTTAATATTTATGGTGTTTCTCTTGATGTAAGAAAAATTTAATGCATGGGATTAATGACAATTCTAAACTTGTACTGAAGCTTTTAGTCACTAAGGTTTTGTTAAGTCGTTGATAATCTCTACAATGCAGCATCCTCACATTTGTGATCTGTGCTCTCACAGGTACAATTCAAGGATCAATATAATGAAAACAGACTGCCTCCAAGAAGAGTGGGTGATTCATGAGAGGGAGAGATCAAATATTGCTTCTGCATGTTCCTTATTGTCTCAAAAGTCAGAACCTCAGTGTTAAATCATAGCCTAAGAGTAAGAAGTATTAAACTGTTGCCAAGTGTATTGCTCCAGGACAATTACAGACTGGTGAATTCTGGCATAAGATACTGTTCAAGATATAAATCATAAGGGGAGGTAGCAAAAGCATTTATGATTTATTATAGAGTAAATGCTGTTTTTCAGTGGGATAGTACATCTATCAGAAATGATGCCCTGGATTTTCAAAGGATCCTCTGGATCTTAAGCATCGAGTTCTTGAAAGTGCTCAGCAGGATTTGAAGATTGTACTCCTCTAAGAGCCAAATGTTGCTTGCATATTTGAAAGGGTATATATGTGATGGAATAGTTGTGGGGAAAGGAAATAACATAAATTTTACTCACTAACTTTTCCAATGCCATCTTCTGTCTCTTGTTTTTTTTCTCAGCTTCCTGCAGTCTTTATTTTTGTGACTTTTCCTCCAGACATAATTTTTCAGTAAATTTTTATTTTTTCTTCACATGAATGTGAAACATCTTCTATTTAGCAGAACTCTTTATTCTTTTTCTACCCCATTTACCAGAAACTGCTCAGTTCATTTACTTCCTTTACATTCCTTTTTCCCAGACTGACTCTTTGGCTTACATATCTGTACATACACCACTATGTCTTTCTACTAGCTTTTCTCTTTCTGATTCCAACAACTTGCACAGGTTTGATGTAAGGATCAGTGAATAATTTTGCATGTTTTCCCCCATTAAATAACTTCTCTGTTCAGTGTTTCACTGCACACCAACTTCCCCCATCCTCTCTCTGCTGTTCCTGAAGGGTGAGATGACCCTCTGACCCACATGCAGCAGGCTGGAACTCTCTTTTACACAATCATAGCAAAACATTCCTCTTTCGTGTTTCCCAGAGGAAGTGAATGAGCTATAATAATGAAGGGAAGGGAGAAGCTGCCAGTTGTTTCCACCTCTGGATATTTTGGTTGGAAGGAGGAGGGTTACTGTATTATTAGGAAAGGATGCTGTGCTATTCTGAGATGTCAAAACAGGAGGAGGGTAAACAATATAATTTTTTATTTCCGTATTTACAGATATGGGAGACAATCTGTCTCATTAGTCCTCTGGACTCAGAAGCTGGTTATCAAAATCCACATTTTTTCAGGGATTTAATTTTGTACTTTGGACTGGAAAAAACTCACACTGACCTTTCTGAAATTCAGTCACGTGCTTCACTTGTGGCCACATCTCAAACATGTCTGCAGAGTGTCCGTATTTTTCCATTGATGAACCCAGGGGCCCAAAAATCAGTGGCTAAGGTTGTTTCTAGGCCCATGTAGGTGGACACTGACAGTGCTCACAGGAGAAAGCTGTGGAGCGAGGCTATGTGTGATACAGGCAGGGGCTAACAAGATATCCCACTGTTAGATGCAGTTTTATCTCTGCTGTGTTCACATATTCTCTTAACATCACTCCTCCATTTTATATAGGGATGAGGCCCTGAAAAGTAACAGTTTTCTTCACATTTTGTAGAGCAGATGAATCTGAGATGTAGATCAGCTCCTTCCTCCCCTCTGGTGAGGTAAAAAGTTCAACATTTTTCTCCTTTTTTCCATTCATCTCTGCACAGATCAAAATTTGATTTATCAGTTCCGTACCACTGCAGCCAGCCTTCGGGCCAGGTTTATTCAACTGCAGTCAGAGCAGCATGTGTTACCTTCACCTCCCACACACTGATCCGAGCCCCTGCTGCTGTGGGCAGCTGGGACCCATCAGGTACCACTGCCAGGTCCGAGCAGGCCGTAACAGGACCTCCCCCAGGGGGAAAAGGCACGGTGGTGTTGCTTGATTCAGGAGGCCAACATTGCTTTGGCTCTTTCTGCATTAAAGAAAAATAATAAATTGTGGTACTCCTTCAAATAACTCTTAGAAATAAGCTATCAGATAGACAAAGAAAAAAGATTAAGTATCCTAATGCAAAAAGCATGAAGGTAAGACAGTGAGAGACAGTAATAAATTAAATCCCTTTCCCTTTCCCTTCCTTTCCCTTTTCCCTATCTGCTCATCTGCAGGCTTCTTCTTTTTCTTTATGTTCTTTTCTAGAAAAAGTCACCTGCAAAGTTTATTTGTCTAGCAGAGGTTATAGTCATTGTGGCTATGATGACTGTTTACAGCATCTGCTTTATGCTGATATGTTAGCTCATGTCAGAAAGAACTGCTAAAATTTATATTCAGAGAGCACTGAATAAATAAAAACACAAAGGGTAGAAATAAAAAAATGGCACGCCAACAAATAACAAATTTGCTCACCCCATCTTAGCCTTTGGCACCTGAAATTGAAGACAAAGTTTGCAGCTTTGAAGAGTGCTGAATTAATGAAATTCTGCTGTTGAACACCATGTTCATACAAGCTGTTAAGATGGCATGATCTTGTTATCACCTGGGGAGTGAGCTGTAATTCCTATGCATTTAAGCTGGCAGACAGGATTAATAATGTCAAACTATGCACATTCATCAGTGCTGAAGGATTACATGTATTTATATCAGACTATTTATACCAAGTTAGTTTTAATACTACACCATGACATTAAACGGTCCTCCTCAATTAAGTAAGTTTAGTTGCTGAGCTGAACTGATTAGAGATTAAATAAAATGGTGTTCCCAATGTTTGATCTGGAAATAATTCTCAATAATTAATTTCACAACCTATATGTTGTACCTAATTGATATTTATTTTCCCTGGGTTATGGTATATTTTCTATTAGTGTATTGAATAGCACCAGTTATTAGCATTATGCAGGGGGTGGGCAGTTGTATGATTTAAGGACTGCATATAAGAATGCAAATACTCAAATAGGACCATGGTCCCTCTTAAACAGTGGGCAGCAAGAAAATGCAGGTAGTGCCTGGGGAAAGAACTAGACTGTGAGACACTTCAGTCAGTCCCTGTATAAAAAATATCACACATGTGTATAACTGGCAAGGAATGCAGTAATCTTAGACTTGTTGCTCTGGTTTTGACAACTCCATGGTTATGAACTTAACATGTGGGATGCTCTTCATAAAACTATTCTGCCATTGTCAAACTTCTTTGCACAATGAACAAATTTATTGGAGCATGCCCATTGAGCATGAAAATTCAGTCTCTAGGGGTTACTTTTTGTTTGCCAGAACCTGATCTGTTTCCAGGACATTTGAGGACTTTTCACAACTGGAAAATATCTAATTGTGGCTATGGGATAAACAGGGAGAGGAAAAATACCCCAAAACTATAACTGTTAAAATTTCCACTACTAAGATTGAAAGCTGGGAGTAAATATGCCTGGGGTGGCAAAAAGCATTTGACAGAATATTACATATCCAGAATTGCCTATTCTCTTTTTACATGTAGAAGATTTGTGGCATATACAGGACAAAATCCCTTGGTATGAATAGCCATGCTTACTGCAATAGAAGGAACGTTTCCATAGACATCATAGGCCTTGGTTCACATTTAAAATTTCAAGGGTTATTGTTTTTTCAGTTGCTGATATAACTGCTGACTTTCAAAAGCTCTGGGACAGTAGAAGTCACTGCTCAAAAAGCATTGGTAATATAAGGTGATATGAAAAGCAAAGGAATGCTGCATGAGCTCCTGTTTTCAGGCTACACTTTGGATGCATCAGCTACTGCTCTTCATTTGATGCATAAATGTCTTTATGGGTGAACTCCTCCATATCAGTGTAACTTACTTCTTACTAATTTACTCTTAGGCTTCTTTAACTATTCTCATAACAACAATAATCCAAAGTCCTCAAACCTTCAATTTTACTTTACGAAAAGAATAATCATTCCAGTTTTACATATGAATGGACAAACAGAAAGAAGTCTGAATGCCAAATCAGTTGCATAACTAAGCAAAATATTGTTTTCATTGCAGTTGTGCAACTCCATTGATTTGATGAGATGAAATGGAGATTCTAATCAACATGTAACATGATTGTGCTCTTATCTCAGGATTCAGATTCTTAACAGGACTTTTTTGGTCCCAGCTAATTAAATTTTAGGCACTAAAGGCTGACAGTACTGCAAGCAAAAACATGATCCAAAGCCACATAGCACATAAATCACTTGAATCATTAAGCAGCTTTCTTCTTAGCCTAAAAATTTGCTTATATCTGTATTTCTGCTGCTGTAGTTACTCAGAACTGTCCCAGTCTGAGCACACAGGTTCCTACTTTCCCTCCATCCCATCCTGGGATCAGTGCCTGTGCAGTCCCTGTCAGTTCAAGCACTCAGAGAAGAAAAGGAAGCCTTGGGACCTGATCCCTGACTCCAGTACTATTTCATTTGTTTTTCTTCTGTTTCTAACTCATATCTGTATTCTGTCCCTGTTCCCAGAACAATTCAAAAGTTTTTTTTAATTGAATAGACATTGGAATAAAACAGATTTATTTTTATATTTTCTTATGTCCAGACTTAGATCCCAGGAGTTAGGTCTTCTTTCCTGGAAGAATAAAATGTGCATTTTTGACTAATTTAGATAAAGAGGGCATTGAATTCTGGCTTGTCACTTCCTAAAGAAGTGCTCTCATTGAGGGCTTTTGACAATAAAAAGGAGAATTGCTGATTGCTTTACATCAGTATCTTAAAAAAGAGATCACTGACTTTTTCAAATAATGTCTTATTGGTATGTACAACTATAAAATTGTTGTATCCTGATTAGGCAGTATAACATCTCCCAGTCCCCAAGTCACACATACAAACACTGAAAAAGGATAAGATTTTAATCCCATTTTCAGTACAGCATTTCTCAAGAGATGTAGCTAGTCCTCTTCCCACTTCTGTTTTGTGGAGTTGATTCTGTGAATCTCATCCCTTATAAATCCTCAGGGTTTAAGTCTGGGTTGCCAGTTCAGAATGGTAACAAACCAACCAAAAGGCAGAGTCAGGCTGGCAGTAATTGGTAAGACCTTAAGTCCAAAGTACCCAGGAAAATCGTAGGCAGTCTGCCCTTAAATCTGAAGTATGTAGGAAAAAGTTGGTCAGCCTGATCTGGTTAGACAGAGAGGCAGAGTGTTTTTCAGGTAAGAAGGAGCACAGAGAACAGAAGCTCTCCTTGAAAAAAGATACTGGCAAGAATTAAAATATGCACATGAACAGTTAGATTTAATTTCATGAAAAAGAGTAATAAAAATTAGCTGTTGGATCTTGACTTTTACCCCATCATTATAGAAAAATAGGGTTTCACAATATATGCAGAGGCTGGATGATAATTCTATTATTCCCCCCTTATCCCTCAGAAGAATCTGTAAATAATCAGTCTAATCTGCTTATAAAGATATCAATTAATTGAAGTAATATAACTTCCTTGCACACTTTATTATTTTTATCTGGAAAAAAGCTAAGATTTTTTTCCTAGCAGCTAACCTGAATGTCTTTGTAGCTGAAATTCATGTTGTTCTGTTTTTCTCCACAAACCCAGAACACAGTTTTTTTCTTTTTTTTTCCCTTGCTTCTTGACAGAGTAATGTGAAACAGTTTTTACTTTCTTGGGGACTTGTATGACATCTTCCCTCAATTTCCTCTTCTTTAGTCAAAACAAGACTTGCCCTAAACCAGATTTGTTAACTTCCAGATTAATCTACCTTTTTCCCCTCATGTGCTCTGTCTAAAACTGGACACATTATTCTAGCTAAGGCTGTAACAATGATGAACTGGCTGAAGGACTAATAATTCTTTTTTTTGTTCACGTATCTCAATATGCTCTATGCCTCTCCAACAACAGTTACAGTTTACTCATGTTAGCTTCATATTTATGTCAAGATTCTTTCACAAAGAAAGGCTAACTTTATTTTACAGTGTGTCTCTGCTGTTGATTATTCCTTCATGAGTGTAAAGTCTTGTCTTTGTTCTTATTGTGCCCCATTTTTTTCAGACTCTTTTTCCAGTCTGTCAAAATCAACTTCTAATCCTGTCTTCTGCATATTTTGTCATTTTACACTGAGTATAAACCTGTAAATTTTACAAATCTTTCACTTTTATCATCTATCAGATATCAGGAGAAATATCAGAGAAGCCTAGGTCCAGAAGCAAAACAGTATATTTGATATAACCTATTTTACTGGACTTGAAGTTACTGATATTTATTATAATAAAACTACAAACTGGAATGATAGCTTGAACTCTTAAAGTGAGGTGCCTTAAGGTCTATTGCATGGCCAAGAAAAAATTGCAATCTTTGGAAGATCAGATTTCATTTAAAATTGCAGAAACAAGGGAGAATTCAGTGAGGAATTCCTGTCTAACCTTAAATTAATGGGAACCATGTTAACTGTGGCATTTTGCCAGATTTAATTATCACAGATCAGATAGCAATTGGAATTTAAGATTGAAAACTACAGATACGACTTCTGGAAGATGCAGACTTAAGCATATGTAAAGCTTATGCCAGTCTGCATTAATATGCAGAAATCACCTAAGAGAGGCTGGAAGTACAAGGAAAGAGAAATGTGTGGGTACTCGGCAGATCAAGGGGGACAGGCACCTGGAAAACACATTCTGTAAAGTAGAAATGCTCAGATCAAACAGCAAAAAGTACCAAAAGCAAAGTGCGTAAGAGATGGGAACGTGCAAGGTCAAATTGATGCTGTGTGGGTAAGCCCAGGAGGTACAAAGTCCCAATGCTATCTTGGTTCTACCAGGGAACCAAGGCCGAGAACAACTCTTGGAGATCCATTCTCATGGACAGAGCACAGCCACTGCTGAAGGAGGAGCTCCAGAGAAGGGGCTTGACTTGGGGGGAATTGCATCACTACTTGTCCTCCTAATTGGTGCTTTTTTATAATTCCTGTAGGAGTGGGCTTTTGTGGACATCTTTCCATGACTGCTCCTGAAGGCCTTCAAATAAAGATGCCCTTTTATATTACCTTCTTACTAAATCTCGAGTTTCATTTCCAGGTTGGAAAAAAGGCAACAAAATGATGTACAAGATTTAGAAATGCTGCAAGAACAGTGAGATATCTAACTACTTCAGAAAAATTCACAAGAGAGAGCAAGAGGAGCAGAAGCAGCAAAACACAGAGTATAGAGGTGAGAGGAATGTGTGAGTGCAGAACACAACAAATTAAAACTGCCTACAAACTCTAAGTGGCTTTAATCTCATCTTTCTTCAATAGTCAAAAAAGTGAATTGTATTTTATAATCTAGATGTCTAGACTCTCTCTGCAATCAGTGGTAAGAAATATGCCCACATAAAAATGACTATAATATAACCCTGCAGACTGGGGTATGGATAAGTATGGGACAGGGCTCTGTGGAAACCCAGTAAAATCATATAAAATGTAAAGAAGGTGAATGAAGAACAATTCTTGTTAGTGGTTGTCAATGTCACAGTTTGGACACCAGTGCAGAGAAAGATGAGAAATATTACAGTTTGCAACATTTAAACTCAGGGGGAGCAGAAGTAGAAGAAAATTCATAAATATGCTGTACATTGTCTAGAGGGAAGGTGCAGATGATGATTAAAGCTTTCTAATCATGCATACAGCTCAAAGAAAGAGGTAACTGCAAGCCAGAAGGACAAGATTCACACAGTAAATATCACAGCAAACTTGTTCATGCTTAAAGTATTCATGAGTTATCCCAGCTTTAAATGTCCTACAGTATAAGGTGGAGCTTTGTTCAAGTCCACTGAGGTTGTGCTGCTGTCTGGAGACTATAGGGAATAGTAAATAAATAACAAAAAAACTAACAAGTATTTTGGGATATCAGTAGTAGTGGGCAGATTCCCAGGAACTTATTCCAGTTGCTATTTGTAACATTATACATTTTTTAGTTATGAAGGAAGTTACAGGATATATGCAACCCTTAATGCTCCCACAGGCAGAGGATGGATAAACTGAGGTGGCTGGATACAGAGCAATGATCAGTCCAAGAGGTGAAGGCTGTAAAATGCTTTTCCTACTTGTAGCCTTGCTAAAACTTGCCTTCTTTTAGCATCTCAAGTGATATATTGGCCGTTTACATGAATAAACAATACTCTCCATTTTGGCTCATCTATAAATGTTCAGTTGACAGACAGCTCAATCTAACTAGAATTACTCAGACTAGTACTGCCACTCTGTCAGCTCCTTATGTCTGTCTGAGTTAAGGGTGTAGTCTGTACTAGTACAGAATCAGTCTAGAGTGCCAGCTAAAAGGCCTAAGTAAATTTCTAGGTCCACCAAGACTGTTACTGATATTACAAAAATTATAAAATTTAATTGCATGAGCTACCTTTCCACTTAATACCAACATACATCAGTTTTTTATTATACATGGTGGGATTTGCCTTTGTGAAGTTAGACTGCTTTTTCTTAGAAGAAAAAAATATTTGTTCATTCCAATGTATTATTCTGGTGATTTCCTTTCTAAAACACCAAATGAGTCAAAATAAATACAAGAAAATCAGTGGGATATTCTACTAGGCTAATAAAGTGCAATTCACTTGGAAGGAGTTGGCAGCCTGTTACTTGCCATGTCTTACTGGAGGAAATGTAGGCAGGCTGAAGCAGAGAAAACTCAGTGATCTTTCCATTGCTCAGTAGATAGAGCCAGTAGAGTTCTCAAAGTGTCCTCACAGAGACGAAGGCATGAATAGATTTTGAATCATACATGGAAACATGTAAGATTTTGAACCAGTTGTAGTTCATATATATAGTTTTTATGAATATAAATTATCTGGAATTAAACTTTTAATACTGAAGTGTTGAGCCAACACTGGGTGATCAGTGCAATTATTAATATTGTTCTGTCTGAAAAGGTCCCTGTTATGTATTTGGAGGTTTAGCAATCGAAACACACTCAAGACATCTAGTTTTGGAAAATAAAAGGCAGTTATGTATTTTTAAAACACTTTTTCAGTAAGAGATACCTTGGAGTCTGCTGGACTGAGTGACAGAAAAGATGTTAGAAAGTTAAACTGGATTAAACTTAGCAATGAATGAAAAGTTCAAAATGTATTCAAATTAATTTTGTCATAAAATGTGCTGTGATTATGAAAAAATGCCGTTTGCTCAAGAGTGTCACAGCCCTCTGACACAAATCCTTGTATAAGCATATGGGAGAATTAGTGGCATGACCAATTTTTCTGAAATGACACAGGTCACACAGCCAAAACCTATTTAAATTTTGCTTTGAAAATCATTATCCAATGGGAGTATGTGGAACACTCTTGGATTCTATTGTCATTACATATCCAGATTAGCTTAATATTCTGGAAAACAATCACAAGGAAAATTAAAAATCATATAAATCATAAAATCATATGAAAATCATATAAAGGAGTAAAATTTACTGTTTACTGACTTTAGTTTGGCACTATGTTGCTATTTTATCAATCTTGGCTACCATTGCAGATCGGGATCACAACAGTGGTCAACAAAAGCGGTGTTTAATTTTCTGTTCTATGACAGCATTAATACCTAATTTCAGTGTATATCCACTGTTTACCAACAAATTCAAGTGACAACCATGTGTTAAATATTAATGAGTGTCATACAATTTACTCATCTTATTATTATTATAGCTCCCACTCAGCTATGATGGAAAAAAAGTTGATTTTTTCTTGTTGGGACAGGGCCTCCGAAATGTGTTGTGCATTTGTTGTATTATCTTAGAGCCTGAAACGGAAAATATTCATCCGCTTGGGCAACTTTTTACAGAAGGATCATAGTACTGGGATAAAAAAGTAATGATTAAGTAACTACATTGTTTTGTAACTGCTGTGTTTCTTTTCCAGGGTAATACACAGACATAAAATACAGTCTTTTTTTCAGAAAATAACTAAGGAGAGTAACCAGGTCACAAAATATGTCTTGGAAATAAGAAGAATAAAGTAAATACTATGTTGGATCTACAGGACTTCAAGGCACATGGAAGTCCTTTTTGAAGAGGTGTCACATTGCAAACATTTCTTAAAATTGATGGCAATATCTCTTTTGTCAGAAAATGCTACTACCTTTAAAATGACCACCTTTATTTTTGTTAAATAGGGGAAACACTGATGAGAGTAAAAAGTCTACAAAATCAACTGAAGACAAGAAACCTTATTTCCTTAGAAACTGGAATAAACCAGCTGAAACTCTGTAGAACTTGCTGGTAAAAGATTGCATTATAAATGGAGATCTGTTTGCAGTAATTTCTCTCAGAAAACATCTGGTCTTTCTTATTGAATGTGATTATTTATAGTGGTATTTGAATCCAATTCAAGTACTTCATCAAATTATCATTGTTTAAGCTGGTGGCAACAATACTAACTCTACAAGTTACGTGTGATTTTCTTCCTAGTATTTATCTTCAATACTTTTAGTATTTGTGTTTGTCATCCTCATGATTAAACAAATCATCAGTACATTGGGATATTTGAATTAACTCTGGCATAGCTATATACTCCAGTTATGCCACATGTGCTGTCTGAGGACTCAGAATTCATCCTTCTGAACCATTAAAAACATTAGTTATTGAAGCTTTTCAGGCCACTCAGCCACAGAGTGGCATAGGAGTGTCTTGCAATCTGCTGTGGAGTAGTCACTTCCTCCAGGAGAAAGGTCTGTGAAATAATGCTCAGTTTCATAATGTTCCAGGCTACAAGACTGGTGTAAAAGCTTTAATGTGGGGGAGAATGGGCCCATCTAAAGATCGCACACATTTTACTTGCTTGCCTTCATAAAAATGAGAGATGACTTCGCCATCCACAGTTTCTTCAAGGCAGATTTTGAGGTAATTCCCACTCACCTCTCCCTTCCAGACGCTATTTTCTGTATATTATTGCTTTTCCTCAAAGCAGCAGTGTAGTCCAAAGCCTATCATAAAACTAACAAATCATTCCAATTCACTGGCTCATCATCATCCTGTAAGTGTTTGTGTATATGAATTTATTTTTTCTTTTTGGCAGCCTTGATTCAATGGAATAGGAGTCTGAAGATTTTAATCAAGTCATCTGTGGCTTGAAATTGACTGCTAATATCAGTTATGGGGTTACCAGATGATACATTGGAAACGGAATAGGCACACCAGCCTTAAAATGAAGTGGAAGAGGGTTTTCTAGGGTTCCCTCAAACTATTCTGGCATCACAGCTCCCAGCTATCTCAGAAGCACCAGAAACCATATGGGGAAGGCCTCACACATCTCAGGCTAAGCTTGCACACTTGGGTTTTATTAAATAAGTGAAAGCTACACAGAAACCAAAGCTTTGCTCTTGAGAAAATGGATTTGTCAAGTGCCCAAAGGATGTTGATGAGTGATTGGCTGTCAGACTTTTATATTTTCTCCACACATCTTTTAATAAGAGCTGCACCATTTATTTTATGAGACCATTTTTTAAACCAGAGTCCTGCAGAAAAGAAATACAGTCTGTCAGTCAGAATCTGACATTCTTTTTGCAGATTTCTAAAAAACTGGCATATCTGCCGAATTCCCAGGCCAGGCATCTTTCACAGGTGTAATGGTTCATTGATGTTCAGGCTATATGAGCTTCTTGGTTTCCACAAAACTCATCTATGTCTGGAGGCTCAGAATTGACCAGGCTTCTCAAGAACGCTACAGGTAAACAATCATGTGTGTTCTGAAGAGATATTAATTTATTTTGTGTCTACCTTACATTTTTGAGATTGGTGACTGGTATATATTTGTCTTTGTATTTGACCAGACCCTGTCTGCCCCTGTACCAGATAAAAGTTAATACTGGAACATTCATATGATGTTCATCAGCTTCAGACTGAAACTCAATAGTGCTGATTTTTCTTTTAGCATCCCTTGAGCTGAACTTGTAACAAATCTTGTTAAAAACCAGCTTACCTTCAGGTGAGGCCCAATCAGTATACACTGAGTGCTCGGGGTTTTTTCTTCCTGTGAAGTTGACCATATATAACAAATAAAATCAGTCCTAGACATCAAGTACATATAAACTGTATTTATATATGGTGTGTAAGAAAAATGTATTAACTGCATAATATATATATATGTCAGATGTATAAAATAAATTTATAAACTGTATAAATAGGGACAAAGTGAAAAATAAGATGCTTTGATAACATATGTTTTCAAATAAACATAAAGGAAAAAGGTAGACTGTTAAGCACACTGCACAAAAATAAGCTTCCACCAGCTGTCAAAAGACATTGAATTTACCTATGTTTACTATTTTTTTTTCATGAAATGAATATCATTAATTGTTTTTTATTTACTCTTCATGGCCAGTTAATGCTTTTCTCTCTGCCCAACAACTTGGCCTCTTAATCCTTCCCCAAGTAGCCACTCAGATATTCTGCTTTGAACAGTAAAAAGGGTGTCACAGATGTCACACAGCATTGCTCAGGAACTTATCTTAATTAGCATTAGTGAGAAGTATAGCCAAAGGCCTGTGTTCTGTTTCTTTTTTTTTTTCCCTGTTATTTTCTACTTACTTTTAAATCACTGCTGAGTAATGAAGAAATTACCTCATCCATTTCATAAGGAATATTGAAATATTACTTATTTTTTACACAAGTCAAGTAAAACTATATTTAGTGTTCTGCAAAATTAAATTCCTTACATCACATATTTGAATTATTACATTGTTACATCAACTGCATCATTACTCCAGCTAAGAATAGTGAAACTGAACTTAAAAAATTCTAAGCTAAGGTCATAAATTTCAATATGATCACAGATAATTTTGACTTAAAAAGTAATTTTTACTTGTGTTCTATTTTTATTCTTTCACCTTAACAGAGTAACAAGAAATGTCCCAAAAGGGGAAAATACTTTCAAGGAATATATTTCCATTAATGCCAAGACATTTTGGATTAGATCCTATGGCAAAACTTTTTATCTTGTGAAATGTTCCGTACATAAAGAGCAAAAACACATGGCAGCTTCTAAGGAAGGAATTCAGGGTTCTATGGTTCCCATTGGTTCACAGCTAAAAAGCACTGTTTGTGCCCACTAAATATGATGCCTGTATTAGTGAAAATAAAATTAATAGCATCCATTGTAATCAATGAATATCGCAGATAAAATTATGTTTAATGATGAAAATATCAAGTATTTCACAGAAAAAAATCATATTTTAAAACATATAGTTTTGTTTAAATTGTTTTTGGAGGATAAAACAAGAGAAAAAGAAGATGGTTATTGTTTATACACATTCATGATTTGTTTGATTTTATTTATGTACTTATTCATAGGCAACTGATATTCAGTTTAATATTCAGTTGCCATCCACTTTTTCAGGCTTTACAAGACGTTATTAGTTAATCTAGGTATTTATCTTCTTAGACATCATCTTTAAGACTTTTTCCTGAAACTCATCCCCTGAAATCTGAATAGCCAGCTGAGACACAGCTATGTGTATATTGTGACATAGATTTTTGTCAAAGCAATCCCACCACCATTGGGCAATTTACAGGCACTGTGTTTCAATGTTGACTTGGTTACTGTGGATTGACTCATGTCTCAATTCCTCAAAACCTTATATGGCTATATAATACTGCCTGTGAACCATAAAACAGTAAAATTCTTTCCATATTTTGTTGAGGACATAGAGTAATGAAAAAAAAAATCCTTCTTTATTCAATCTTCCTTCATTTTCCCCCCTCTTCCCTCACAATTCCCTCATCTTCCACTAGTGGTGATAAACTATGAAAGAAAGAACAAAATTATCTTTGTTGAAAGTACACTGGATCATAAAACCATAGCATCATATAATCATAAAATAGTTTGGGTTGGAAGGGACTTCATAGGTCATCGAATTCCAAGTCTCCTGCCATGGGCAGAGTTACTTTCCCCCAGACAAGGTTGCTCAGAGCCCTATCCAAATTGGCCTTGAACTCTTCCAGGGATGGAGCAACCACAGCTTTTCTGGACAACCTGTTCCAGTGATAATGCAGAAGATGCTGTCAGACAACTATAACTAGGAGAGAAAAAAACTTTAATTCCAGGCCAGGACTGACAGAATTTTATGAACTGTGTAAGAGGAGGATCTCAAATTCAAAGTAGGACAGTGGGAACTGACATGCAAGTTGCACAGTGTGTTATGAAAGCCTGATGAAAAAATAGTCACAACAGGTTGTGTCAGTAACAGTTTAGTTGTAGACAGTTGACAGGTGAAGAAAAAAATAATTAATAAACCATTTAATAAATTACTCAGATTTTATTTTTCTCCCTTTCCAGGTTTCTTTAAAGTCTGCATATCAATATGCAGATAAAATCTTAAAAACAAACATGTGCATTTTTTTTCCTTTATTTTTATACAGATTATGATCAAAGAGGGGTTTTAGATCTTCATATACCCTTACACTGTGCAATTGCTCCTAAGTCCTGATCTAACCTGAATGGTCCAGTGACCCAGCATGCAGAAAAGCCTTTCCTGTTCTGCACCCTGGGACACTGGAACTCATGGGCAAGTAAATGGCCAGGATAAAATGAGAAAGAGAGAAAAGTACTTGTGGCTTTATTCACAGAAGTGACTTGAAATCTAATTGGGATTTATGCTGTCATCTGAAGTGAATGAAAGAGCATGGAGCCTGAATACCTCCACTGTCTGTGGGCAACATATTTTGGCTCCAGATAGTCTCTGTCTTATGTCCCTGCTGCCTAACCACAGTCTATCTAGTCTGATCATATCAGGTCTAATGTCTTTTTCATGTGCTTTCATTGCCTCCAGATATGAGAAGCAGAGTAGCACTGCAACAAATCTGCTGAGCTTTGTGGAGCCTCTGTCACTACCTGTAGAACTAGACTGCACTGTGGTGTGGTCGTGGTACAAAAAGAACTGAGCTTAGTTCTGGTGGACCAAGCTCAGATCCGGAGCAGTGGTGTTAATGAGACTGTCACCTTCACCTCGGCTGTGGAAGAGTGGTTAACAGGAGGCAGAGACCTAACCCGTGCTGGTGCAGTGAGGAGCTGTGTTCCCAAATCCTCTCCCTGGAGTCTGACCACGTGCTGGCACCCAGGTGTCAGGAGGTGATGGTGGTGTGCACTGCCTCTATGTTCTCCTGGTTCATTGATACAGAACCCAAACTGCAGAAAGACGCTCTGTTTGAGAGCCCCACTCCAGATGGCCATGGATGCAGAAGACAGGGCTGTGCAGGCAAACCGTCTGGCAGCTTTGCTCTGCACAGCCTGAAGTTTGCCACATGTGTCTGAACTACTGAGATAAGGAAGGTGAATTTAAAATTGCAGATATAGTCTATCCTATAAGTGAGGGGAGATACTGAATTTTTTTTCATGAGGGACAGACATGTTCTGAGTAATTCCTTCCAAAGCAGTAAGAAGAAATTCCATCTATCACAAACATATAGGCATTTTTAAATAATTATTTTAAGCAGAAATAGAAGCACTTTATATGTTCAGATCTATTTTTTCCACATAGAGGGAGATGATAGTGCTCCAGTTCCGAACCATCCTACCTTTTCCTTATGATTTCTTCATATTAGAATAATTTATCAAACTCAGTGGAGAAAGAAGTTTGAGTCTGTTTTTCTTCATTTGGCTTTTGAGTGTCTTTGAGATGGGGATCAAAACAAACCGTATCCTGCCCCCATGGAAAATACATTTATACTCAAGATATGCAAAACAGGATATGACAAAATTCTGGAGAAAAAGTACAGCACTGCTGATACATGAGGTTCTGGTATAAATCATTCCCCAGCTCTGGGATTCATGTTGGAAACTGCTCAGATAGATGATTTGATGCTTCAGAACTCCAAAGGAATAAATAGAAATGAGAACAAAAAGACACTGATTTGAAGTGAAAATGAAGTCATGTGTTTACACTGAAGCAGTCTAGTCATCATCAGAATGTAATTACAATGTATAATCTACTATGGGTTTATATCCATCACATAACAGAGTTAGGATATAGTTATTTCATCAGAGTTTTCCAGTTTGGTCATGTGCTAAAACTACTTAGTTCATCAGCTATAATGCTGGCTTTACTTTTTATTTTATTTAGCTGCTGTTTTCTTACTTCTACTTCTTCTTAGCCTTTATTTTGAAGTTGATTTATGAATGCTCTTTCTGTTAATGGCAGTTAAAAGAACAGCATTTTCAACATGAACAAATCTAAATAAGTGTCCTCAGTGTATAAAAATAAAAGTGGTATTTAAATGGGGCATAAACTACTTCTGACACAAGCATCTATGTGACCTTGATCTATTTTTTAGTACAAATGTCATGTTGGTGCTCCAGAGTTCCTGTTATATTTTTTCATACAACTCTGTGATATAGGCAAGAGTCATATAAAAACTATAATAAAGTTAGCTTTTCACCTTCTCTTAAATAAATCTTTTCACACTAGACAGAACTCGGAGGATGTACTTGTTCCTAAGTAAAAATTACTAATATTGTCAGTGGGATTTCCCACTGAGGAATTGATGTTTATAACCAGCAGAAGCTACATCTCTCATCCACCATGTGTACACAATCACATCATAGCAGATGCTCTCACTTCCAACTGTGCCTTTTCAGCACAGTAGGCATCTTCTCAAAGTTTAATCCAATGCAGAAAATCAAATCTTCCTGTCTTACAGCAGAGAAGGACTGACACCAAAGAAAAACAGCTTTAGGCCCTAAGAGTTATGCAGTTTCACGTCTAATGTTTTAACTGTTTGGTCCTGGAATTGTACCTGAAAGTTATTTAAGTATTTAGATGTCATTAATTAAATTTAAGATATGCTTAGGGCAAACTGAAGAGCTTCATTCCTGCTCAGGGCTGATTGGGAGAAGCTGTTGAATGCTGAATAATCCTGAACTTCTCTTATGTAGGCAACTCTTCTGATGTGGTGCAGGCTGGAAAAAGCTACTGAGAGTAGACACTTTCATCTCATATGTTTGAATTATTAAATAAGGCTGATATCCTTATGACATGCAACTCTTGGAGTAGGAAATGGATGTGCTAAATAAGTCTGCAAGAAACTTTGTTATCATAATTTCCTGGTTTTTCTTCATCCATTCTCAAATTTCCATCTCCCAGGAAAAAAATCCCCCTAGATAAAACATAGGTAAAGACTCATGCCTGAAATTCTATTCATACTGTAGCAACTAATTTTCTGGATTCTGTCAAATTTAAAGTTGAATATGGGTGCTGAAATGCTTAGAGCCATTTGTACATTGATCAGAAGGAAAATGATAACTAAAGAACCTGAAGTCCTGTTTTAGCCTCCAGCATTCTTAGGACAAGAAACAAACCTTTTAGGACAAGACCTTAGGCAAGAGTCAAACTTCTTTCATTCTGGCAGACTTTGGAATAGTGATTATTAAACATAAAATGAATGTTACAATAATCAAACATAAAAAAATCTAGGAAGCAACCAAAATCTATGAATCAAATAACTTATAAATTCTTGCCTAGCCATATAGTCATACTTTACAAACTTCTAAAATCTACAGTGCCTAATAATTTCACATATTGCAAGACAAACTTGAGAATCTTGAGTAGCTTTAAACAAAGAAACTATGTGGGTATTGAGAATTGCCAAAGGCAGCTGTTCCAGATGTTTGGATTTTAGGACAGATGAGATGATTTAATGAATGCTTCAGTGTTTCCTCCTGTCTTTGTATGGATCTGTGTTTGGGTGGTAAAAAAAAAACCTTCCTCACATCTTTCTGTTTTCTTTTCTTTCACAAGATGTTAGACACATTTTCTCCTATGATCTTTAATCTTTTTGGTACAAGCACCTTAAAACATGCTGAGAGAGCAGCAAGCATCAACAGAGTTAATTTACCCATTGAAATGACTTCATCTCTGACACAGACTCTTCCATATCCTCCTCTTTAGTATAAACAATTCCATCCAAGCCTCTGTAGAGCAGCAGTGGCAATAGGGTTACTAAATCCAGTGTGTTGAGATAATCTTCAACATAAAGAATGGCCTTGCAGAGACAAAGAAAGATCCCACATAGTAGACTGTGGAACTGTGTAAATTCCTTACCCCTTTGGCATGAGCACATGGTAACAGCTCTCAATCCTCTGTAAGCACCTTGTGCCTGAGAAAGAGAGGACTTTCAAAACTGTCTTCCAGCAGCTTCATCAGTTTACATTTAGGAAAACTGAGCTGATGTGAGGGTCAATGACTTTCCCAGATCACACTTTTAAAGTATATATTCCTATCCTTCGCCACAGAACATGCTCAGATCCAATATATATTTTCTAAGGTTAGCCTTTATCAGTAGCTCAGAAATTAATAAACTCAAATAAACTCTTATTTTTCAATTTAATTTACAGTCTGTTTTTCAAAATTGCTTTTGCTGTTACCTTCTTTCATTGGCTTGTGCTCCCCTTGTATCATAGTGAGATGAATAAATCCTTTCCTGTAGAGCAAAAGGAGAAACTGAATTATACTTACTGAATATAAGAAGGAAAATAGGTAGACAGAGGGAGAGGTGGATATATATATAAGAGAAGAAGGAGGGAAGGAGGGAAGGAGGGAGGGAGGGAATGAATGAAGGAAGGAAGGAAGGAAGGAAGGAAGGAAGGTTAATTATGGATGTTATCAAAAATGCTGTATAAAGATACCATATGCTGTATAATTTCATTTTTTAGAAATACTTTTGCAGAATCACACAGAATTACAGGTTGGAAGAGACCTACAAGATCATGAAGTCCAAACCACGTCCTAACACTTCAACTAAAACATGGCACCAAGTGCCACATCCAGTCTTTTTTTAAACATATCCAGGAATGGTGACTCCACCACCTGCCCAGACAGACCATTCCAGTACTTTATCACTCTTTCTATAAAAATTTCTTCCTAATATCCAACTTATACTTCCCTTGATGTAGCTTAAGACTGTAACCTCTTGTTCTGTCAGTTGCTGCCCGGAGAAAGAGACCAACACACAGCTGACTACAGCCACCTTTCAGGAAGTTGTAGAGAGTGATAAGGTCACCCCTGAGTCTCCTTTTCTCCAGTCTGAATACCCACAGCTCCCTCAGTTGTTTCTAACAAGGTTTGTGTTCCAAGCCCCTCACCAGCCTTGTTGCCTCCTCTGGATGTGCTCCAGCATCTCAACATAGTTCCCAAACTGAGGGGCCAGTTTTGACATAGCACTCAAGATGTGGCGTCACCAGTGCCAAGTATAGGGGAAGAATGAACTCCCTACTCCGGCTGGCCACACTGTTCCCGGTACAAGCCAGGACACTTTTGGCCTTCTTGGCCACCAGAGCACACTGCTGGCTCATGTTTAGCCAGCTGTCACCAGTACCCCCAGGTCCCTTTCTGCCTGGGCACTGTCCAGCTACACCGTCCCCAGCCTATAACACTGCAGGGGGTTATAGTGGCCGAAATGCAGGACTCAGCACTTGGACTTATTAAACTCCATCTTACTGGACTCTGCCCATCCATTCAACCATTCCAGGTCTCTTTGCAGAGCCCTCCTACCTTCCAACAGATTGATACAAGCTCCCAACTTAGTGTTGTCTGCAAATTTACTAATGAAAAACTCAATACCCTCATCCATGTCGCCTATAAAAATATTGAACAGAACTGGCCCCAGCACAGACCCCTGAGGGGCACCACTGCTGACCAGCCCCCAGCTGGATGCAGCACCGTTCACCAGCACTCTCTGGGCCTGGCCATCCAGCCAGTTCCTAACCCAGTGAAGAGTGCTCCTGTCCAAACCTTGGGCTGCAGCTTTTCCAGGAGTGTGCTGTGGGAGACAGTGCCAAAGGCCTTGCTGGAATCCAAATAGGCCTTTCCTGCATCCACCAGGCGGGTCACCTGGTCATAAAAGGAGATCAGGTTGGTCAAACACAACCTGCCCCTCCTAAACCCCTGCTGGCTGGGTCTGATACCCTGGCCATCCTGTAAGTGCTGTGAGATGGCACTCAGTATAAATTGCTCCATCACCTTACCTGGTACTGAGGTGAGGCTAACCAGCCTATAATTACTCTGACTGCCTCTTCCTGGATAATTCAGCTCTCTGACACCATCTACCCACCAGAAGGACAGTTGTCCTGAGGATAAGCCATCTTCTCACTAAAGACTGAAGCAAAGAAGGCGTTAAGCACTTCCATCTTCTCCTCATCTGCAGTTACTAAGTTCCCTCCTGCATCCAGTAGAGAACAAAGGTTGGTCTTATCATTCTTTTTGCCATTAGTACATTTGTAAGAACATTTTTTATTATCTTTTACAAAAGTTGTCTAATTAAGTTTGAACTTAGTTTTGGCCTCCCTAATTTTTTTTCCTACATGCCCTAAGAAACACCCTTAAATAGTTCCTGAGAGACCTGACCCTCCTTCCAAAGATGATACATCCTCTTTTTATTCCTAAGTTCCTTCAAAATCTCATTGTGCATCCTGACTCGACGTCTGCCTCATCAACTCATCTTTCGGCACACAGGGACAGTCTGTTCCTGTGCCCTCAAAATCTCTATTTTGAAGCTCACCCACCTTTTCTGGACACCTTTGTTTTTAAGGGCTGCTTCCCAAGGAACTCTCTGAATAAGTCTCCTAAATAGACCAAAGTCTGCCCTCCAGAAGTCCAATGTAAAATCTTATTGATATTCCTCCTCATTTCACCAAATATTGAGAACTCTAATTTCATGATCACTATGCCCCAAGCAACCTCCAACCACCACATCTCCCACCAGCCCATCTCTATTTGCAAACAACAGCCCTAACATAGTCCTCGTGGGCTCACCCACCAGCTGTGACAAAAAGTTGTCCTCCACACACTCTAAGAATTTCCTGGACTGACTCTTTTCTGCTGTATTAAGTTCCCAGCAGATGTCTGGTAGGTTGAAGTCACCTACAAAAACAAGGGCTGGTGGTCCTGAAAAATTCTCCAGCTGCTTAGAGAATAAGTTGTCCACCTCTTCTTCCTGGTTGGGTGAATGATAACAGACTCCCAGTAGGATGTCAGCCTTGTTGGCCATTCCCTTAGTTCTTACCCACAGGTATTCAACTTCATCATCATTACTTTCAATACAATCCAGAGGCATCCAAAGCCTCTCTAATATAAAGGGAGGTATATATATAATATATACCTCTTCTCCCTTTCCTGTGTCTCCTGAAGAGCTTGTAGCCATCCAGTGCAGCGCTCCAGCCATGTGAGTATCCCACCACGTTTCTGTGATGGCGACTACATCATAGCTCTGCTGCTACACCATGGCCTCCAGCTCTTCCTGTTTGTTACCCATGCTGTGTGCATTGGCATACATGCACCTCAGCTGGGCTGCTGATTTCACCCCTAACTCAGGCTTACCACACTTGAGCCTGGTTCCAGGGAGCCCAACTGCATCCCCTACCCCCACAAACCTAGTTAAAAGTCCTCTCAATGAGTTTCACCAGTTCATGAGCTAAAATCCTTCTGCCCTTAACAGAGAGATGGAGCCCATCCAGCTCCAGCAGGCCAGGTGCTGTAAAAGTTGGCCCATGATCAAAGAACCCAAAATTCTCCCAATGACCAACCCTTGAGCCACTTGTTGACAATGTGGGCTCTCCTATTCCTTTCACAATTTTCCTCTGCTACCAAAGAGACTGAGGCAGAACACTACCTGTGCTCCTGCTTCATCAACTATTTTACCCAGTGTCCTGAAGTCCCTTTTGATTGCCCTGATGCTCCTCTTTTCAATCTCATCACTGCCAGCCTGGAGTATTGGCATGGATAAAAATAAGAGGGCGCTGGGAGTCTCTCGGCAATATCCCCTACCCAGGCAGCAGGGAGGCAGCAGACCTCCCTGTGGGGTGACTCAACAAATACTTTGTTTATATTCATCTGGAAGACTTGCTCTCGACATAAGTAGCAAATACAACTTCTGGTAACACTTGTCTTCAGTGTTATTAATGGAAATCTCACACCAGTTTTCAGTATTCTGACTTTGGTTGTGTTAAGTGAGTCAGCAACAGAATAAAACCATACTGCAAAAAACTTACAGATGTTGGACAGTGTTTTATCCTGTTCTTAACATATATTTTATGTTTATGACAGGTAAAAAAATGAGGAAGGTTATTTTAATCCCTGTTTTTAACCTTATTTTCTTTTACAAGATTAAAAGAAAATAATTTTCTCTAATAAGCATTCCAAATTAAATTGCAAAATGAAACAGTGCCCACTAGTTTTACATTTAAAATTGCTTATGCTCAGTTTAGTGTTATTAATCTGAATTTGTAATCATCACTGGTGATCAAATAGAAAAACATCTGTTGTTTTGAAACCTTAATTCCCTTTCTGTTTAGCATATTCTCTACACCTTTCTATTTTTGACTTCTAATTCCAGGTTCATTCTCCTCAAGCAAAGTCATCCTGGAACTCTTTTACCCTCCTGTCCCTCTGTTCTAATTTTTTTTCCCCCAACAGTCCCAGTCTCCCGAGATCATCTTACCTCTTCCCATGTACCCCCATAAAGGCTGATGGACTTCTCATGGAGGCTGAGTAGTTATTCAGTGAAGACTCAACACAGAAATTTCCAGTGTGGATGAAAATGGATGAAAATTTCAATACAGAAAGCACAATGCAGCAGACCCAATACAGAGACCAGGGTGGTCTTTCCATTACCACAACATTTTCTAAATCTTAAAAGAACTTGATCCTTATTTTGAGGAAAAAATGTAATAACCAGATAATTTGAAATTGGCAACTAGAAAATGGATAATTGTAAAAAGCCCTTATGCAACTCACAGCTGGAAGACTCAGAATCACTTTGTTTTTCAGGTATTCATATGTTTCCTTAATGGTTTCAGTCTGAGATGGAAAATGTCAGTAAAAGCCACCGAGGCTTTTACTCAGTGGAAAATACAGTTTCCTGTGAATCCATCCAGATTAGTTTCGGTTTTTTGTGGCCATGTAGAAGTTCTGCAGATATTGAACCTGGTATGACCAAGGGGTTTTCATTAAATTGGGTTATATTGACAGGCTCCATCCTTCTGCTCCTTGCACTTTTGATTGAGAGAGGAGAAAATGAAGAGGGTAAAAATGGATAGGAGAGATATAGTTTTTCATTTGGCAGATATTTTAAGCAAAACCAAAAACTGAGCTTGTGGAATAGAATCATGGTAGCCTCCTCAAAGACATGAGGTATGCATACTACATCTTTCAGGAATGAGACATGCATTTTGATATGCGAATGTTTCCTACTGTGACACAGATATCGTGTGGTACTTTTTGCAGAAAAATATATAATTTCAATACTAACTAATATAGCTTCAATTATCAGGAAAATACATAATTTGAAAATTAATTTAGCTACTTCTGTTGAGCAAAGAATCAAAGAATCAACAGAATCCTTCAGATGTGTGTGAAGAGACTAACAGCCTTGGGCCACATACTGCAGCAATGATTTGTTAATCATTTTTGGATTCATATACAATTTTTAAGCTTACTGAATTTTCTGATTTCTCCATGTCATCAGGTGCATTTCAGTGTACAGTTTTTTGTTAAAAAACATTTCTTTGCATATTGCTCTGAATATCTGAAATTTTTCTTCTTCTTTTAATGTTTAATATTCAGTTTGTGAGTGAGCTAATGTTCTTCTGTTGATATAGCAATTAGCTGATTTTCTAGACATAGAATCATTGAATAGTTCAGATTGGTAGGGAACATTGAGGGTCTTGTAATCCAAGCCCTCTACAATGAGCAGGGACATCTTCAACTAGATCAGGTTTCTCAGAGCACCAATCCAACATGACCTTGAATGCTTCCATGAATGGGACATCCATCTCTCTAGACAACCCATGTCAGTGTTTCACCACCCTCATTGTAAAGAATCTTCTATTAGTCTATCTACTTTGTTCTACCGTACCTATTATGTTAGAAAACTATGTTACTCTAAATTTTCTAATATAAGGTTAATTGTTGTTATTATTCTGATTACTATTATTAGAAAAAAAATATTTCTCTGTTCATCTGTAAGTAATCCAAACAATTCCAGCTACTGAATTTACATTGTTTAAAATTGGAAACAGGAAAAACCAACCCTAG
Organism: Taeniopygia guttata; assembly: GCF_048771995.1. Lineage (NCBI taxonomy): Eukaryota > Metazoa > Chordata > Aves > Passeriformes > Estrildidae > Taeniopygia > Taeniopygia guttata. Next base: position 92,741,254 of record NC_133024.1, on the reverse strand, counting down.
CAAAGAGCAATATTGGGTCTGTGCCTAGATAATCACCAATTCTGCCAAGAAAAGATGAAGTATTTTGTTTTCAGTACATTAGAGACTAGGCCAAGAATTATATAAGGTAACTCCATTTTTATGGTGAATGCATTTAAAAGAGTGTGGATTTCAAAAGAACTCAGTGAGAGTTTACTAGACATGTAATAGGAGAATAAGACAGGATATTCTAGGTACAATCATCTCAGAGCTTCTTGATAGGTCTCATCTGCAGCATTACAGTACAGTATGTCTGCATGTATTTTACACCAGAAATATTAGGCCTGAGGGGGTAAAAAAATAGTGTACCAGATAGACAGTCTTATTTTGTTTTTCCTCTATGAAGGAGTATTTTTGGTTTAATTCCTTTTTAACATTAATCTTTAAAATGCAGAGCACTTAATCTTCACACAGCAATTTTCAACTTCTCCTTAAAATCAAATATATTGTTAAGTATTGGTTGCCCTAAAGCACATACATATATTACTCAACTTTTGGGGACAATTTTTCTCTAAATAAGTTTTTGCTTGAGAATATTATTTCAACAAAACTAAAATTTTTCAAAACAGCATGAACTACAAACTCTGTCTGGGGACATCATGTTTTAAAGCTCAATGACATGCTTTGTAGTTGCCAGTATTTCTCCTTAAGACACTTCAGAAACACCTTTAAAGCTTGCTTTAAAGCTATGTTTTTCAGAATTCTGTTTTGGATGAGTTATTGAAAACACTATGTTGAATTTAAAAAGAGTATATTCTAAGCATTTTCCTCCAAATGTGTTTTGTGTATTTCAAAATGCACCTTTTAAATTTTTAAATTTTTTTTTTTTGCAGAGAAATATAGATAAATCATATAAAAGGTGGCTTCTTTCCTAAACACATACATACACCAATTTTGGAAAGAAAGAATCCAAAACATTGGAACATAAAGACATTGATTTTTCTCCAAATGTTCAAATAGTGAACATCTGGTTTAGGGAGATAGAAAATAGAAAGTTTTGTAGCAAATTTCACTCATCTGATCTTATAAACTAGCAGCATCCTTCATATAATATGTATGAATAATCCACATAATTCCAAAATATTAGAACCAAATTTCTGCAAATATGGATGTGTTTCCATGATAGTCAGATCAGGTTAAAAAAAACCAAAATGGGGCAGTACACACATATCTTAAAATCACAGCCGAAACATTGCTCTAATTTCTGCAGTTGTAGCCACATCTTTAAGATCAGCCTTGTTATGGTTACATGAATCTTTATGAGCACACCAGGGCTGACAACCACTGATGTATTGCACACGTGTAACTTTTTAAGATTTTAGAATTTTGATAACAAAAATCTCTGAAGAATGATTGTTCTGCTGGACATTAGTCAGATCTGAGAGAAATAAAAACTAATAGATTTTTTGAGTCTTTTGTCTGTGGGTCAGACTTAAGCACATAAATAGAGAATTATTGTCACATAAGGTGTTTTTCCAGTAGCTGGTGTGAGCACTGTTGGCCCTCCAGATTTCATGACCTTCCAATCCAGCAGTCAACCTGTGATTTGGGTGAGATTGACATTAAACTATGCATCACCATAAACACTGAAAACATCATCAGATGCCTCCATTTTGTCTGTGCCAGTTGCAATTTACCTTTGTGGAACTCATCAGGCAGTTAGGTTGTATTCACTGTGAGGCTTGTGGACAAAATAACTTCATTAAAACCACAGCTTGTATTACCTTATAATAATTCACCATTATTTTCCAAAATAATTAAGTCAATAAACTCAGTTTTACAACATAGTTGTTGCTGTTGGTTGTTGTTGTTGCCATTGTGATGGTTTGCTTTTTTTTTTAAAAGTGAAATTTCAGAGAAA